>NC_088868.1:1979042-2182806 GCF_032884065.1 Artemia franciscana
TAGATCTGGATTTTCAACTAAACTAAACTTTTTAATATCTACTGTAAATGGCCTACCGCAATCTTTTAAAAAGGCAATTGAGATTAAAAAAAAACATATAAATAGAAATTTGGCTACAAATAGAGACATGGGAGATATTTCCTTAAGCCCAATTTATAACAATTTAATGTTAAAAAACTCTATGAATGTTTTCGTCCTGTCTAATTTAAGACAACCTGTCCGCATATCTAATGAAAACCAAAATTGTAGACAGGCGAAATTTGTTGCAAGGCAAAGGATACTTATTCAATCTAATCGGTAACTTCTCTTTCATTGATTTCAAGTTGGTTTTTGTTGTTTAATTCAGTGTCTTTTTTCCTCTCGTACAGTTCACTTAAGAAGGTTAGATTTTGTTGTTTGTTTCTTCTTTGTTTTTTTTTCTTTTTCCTCTTCCTTATTTTTTTTTTAGCACTGAGGACGACTTGTCCTCAAAATAGTTGCTTGTTTTTCATATTTTGCTACTGGCTGACAAAATCCTCGTTTTTCACCTATTACTATTTTTCTCTTCTCATTTATTATTTTCTTTCTTGTTTTCATAAGTAGTAGTAGTAATAGTAGTAGTAGTTGTAGTAGTAGCAGTAGTAGTGATAGTAGTAGTAATAGTAGTTATAAAAGTAGTAGAGGTGGTACTACTAGCGGTATAGTGGTAGAAGTAGTAGTAGTAGTAGTAGTAGCGGTAATAGTAGCAGTGTTAGTAGTAGTAAAAGTATGCATATAGTGCCTTTTGATTAGTTCAACATCCCCCTCACCATGCCCTGAAAGTTAGAACTTAATGCTCTGAGGTTATCCTGAGATATAGGTGATGAACCCTCTTAACTGTCAAGATGTTCATAGTATGTTTTGATTTAGCTTAATATCCTCCTGAACATTCCCTGAAGCTTTACCTTTTTACCTTTAGCCTTTTTGGATAGTAAGGGTCAAACCCGTCTTCGTTTTTCAGTAACAAAAACCAAATGTAAACAGGGAGAAAATTACATAGCTTATAGCCCTTGTCCTATTGCCTGTGGGTCTTGTCTTTCTCAGCGGTATAATTATTAGACCCTTCAAATATACTTAACAAAGTAGTTTGTACTGCACTCACTTTTGACCCTTAAATGGGAACTCGAACTTTCAATTTCCAATCTAACGATCACCCGCCGAAAACTCCTTCCTCCAAAATTCCCTCCTCCAAATTTTTTCCTCCGAAAAGTTTCTACGAAAATTCCTTCCATTTGGAGCGCTTTGATAAAAAAAAAAAAATAAAAATAAATAAATAATGCATTCAGCCCAAAGTTTGACTTTTGTCCTGATTCTTCAATAAAGAATGGTCAAACAAAAGAGCTGTTGACTTTGAATAAGAAGGGCTCTCAAAGAACTTTAAGACTTTAGCATTAAGAGCGAGGGTTGAGAAAGGGGTGGCCCCCTAATATTCAGAATTATTTCTTTTCGTTTTGAGTTTAATTGACTTTAATTGAAAAGACTTGTTTTGATTTTTAACTCCCTCTATAGTCCACTATTTTGTGCACCAACAAAAGCATAAATTTTTAAAAGCAGATTTTTAAAAGCAGGACATAACAAACTAAATGAAAAAGAAAGTGAATTTTGAAACCAATTTTAACCAACTAAACAAAGTCGGATTTCAAAGTGTTTTCTAGCAACATTATATGGAATTAGATTAGCAATATGAAATAGACATAAAATCATTTTATAAACTTTTTTAAATAACAGTGAAATAGTTAAATTTACAAAAAAATCATCTTAGAGAAATGTATAAGCTTTAATACATACTACCTTTAAATCTCCAGAATGTACCGCAGAGTGAAGTGGAAGGCTTCCTTCTGCATCAGGGAAATTCATCATCTCCTTGCGGGGGTAACCAAGGGATTCTCCCCATTCAAGAAACACTTGAATTGTTTTCCAGGAAGCATGACGACACGCCTCATGGATTGGGTAGAAGCCATTATCGCAGGTCACCAAAGGGCAGGCTTTAAGCTCACTCAACTAAAATATACACAACGATAAAAGAAATGGAAATTCTGCTCAAGGCTAAAACTAGTGGAATCTATCACACAAAGTCAAAGGACTCTGTTCAGGTGGTTCAACTTTAAAAATTATTCTTTTCACCATCAACCAAGTAATTTTTCAACTTATCAGCGAGTTGGGTGGATTCAAACGTTCCTATTTGTCCCGTTTGTTAGTTTTTCAGTTGAATAAATGCAAATAACATTGAAATAACATCGATTACAGATATAACATAATTACATAATAACATAATTACATAATAACATAATTACATAATACATAGTTAACATATTTAACATAGCAATAATAACATGGTTAACATAATAACATAAATACAGATCGAGAAAAACTCGTCTTTAAGAAGATAGTATATGATGGTATGGGTATGGGGTAAGTAAGTTAGGGTGATGGTATGGGTAAGTTTTTTTCAATCCTCTCTTAACTTGCTAAAATTGCTATTTTCAAGAATTACCATAATTTACTCCCTCTGTTTCAGCAATAAAGATTATTTTTTTCCCCTCTACTAATTCGTTTCTGTTTGCAAAGTCTTTAGATATACGGTTAGTTAAACAAGTTTTAAAATATAATGAAGTGAAATAATCAAACCGAGTAAAATGAAAAAATTTGCAAATATTTAACTTTTCAAAAATGTATAGGTAAATCAGCAGGTGCAACATAATGGAGGGGCAACCTTAGGATATATGAGTTTGACTTGGCGGTAAAAAAAGGGGATTGTAAAATTTCAGTTCGAAGCGTCAGTTGTTAACGTGTTTTCGTCGATTTCAATACCATTTAATACAAGTTTACAAATTTAGATGTAATTTTAATAATTTTGCCCAAAATATTGGACTTAGTAATTTTAAATGGACAATACGTTGGAAAAATTAATTATCCCATTTTCGGCGAGGGAGAATGACACTTTTGTCTAAGTTTATTATTTTCGCAATGTCGATAAACAGAAAAAAAACTCTACCGATGCGAGATTTAGAAAGCGGAACTTTATTTGCAAAGGCAGTACAAATTTTTTGTTTTTAATTTTATCTTTTTGAAAAACCTTCATATCCCGATCAAGCTGTTTGAAAGGTCAAGGGTACCGAAAACTACCGGAATAGCTTGTTTCAGAAACTTGACTGTCGAAACTGAAATCCAAAGCGTGCGTCTCATTGATTTTACGAAAAAGGAGCAAAATTTTTCGCTCTGTTCTAACCCAGCTATATTAATTATGAAGAATTAATATATAGATACAATACGAATGATTTAATATTAGATAGCCAAACCTGAAAAAAATCTAGAGCAAAACATAGAGAAATGAAAATTAAAAAAAAATTCAAAATTATTTTGGGAGGCTATAGGCTTTTAAAAATACTTTCTGTTAAAAATTTGTCTTAAATTCTGGTATAATGAACATTTTAAGAGCATCAAACAGCTTTTCAAACATATTCTAAGAAATGGGTATTTCTACCCTTTCAGACCTTACATTTTGGAAAACTAAAAAACGAATAAAATGATAGAACTAAAACCGCAAGTAAAAATAAAAGAAAAATTAAATATCCGTCAGTTTATATATCGAAACATTAACCGAGAGCCTCTCCAAAAAAAAAAAAAAAAACACAAAAAATGATTTACATGCCGGATAATTTATATATCGGGAAAAAATCATGAAAAAAACATGGAATCCTTGCAATTCGCAGGGATACAATAAAACAAAATTATTAGATGAGCGTTAATACCATCGTTCTAAGGGATTTCAGCTGAGACTTACCAAACGGCACGTAAAAAAGAAGATGTTTACTAAAAGCGTAGAGTACAATGTTTCATACTCCGTTAGGTCCAATGCATTTAGGTTTTTCTACAAGTAAAAGGAAACATTATCCAAAGAAAATAAAACATTAATGCACAGTCTTTCATCAGATAAGAAACATGTGTAGGCCTTACCAAAATTCGCGCACATTCGTCATAATCGTGAATTGCAGCAATATGTAACGCTGTTCTTCCGTGATCTCCTTTTTGCTTGCTATTCATTTTAGACTTGTGTGCCACAAGGCGCTCTAATACTCTTGGCATATCTAGCTCTGTTGCCAAATGAACTGGAGCTTGTTGCTTACAATTTAGAATTCCAGTGTCGGCACCACTACAAAATTTAAGTTCATATTAATAAATACCAATCCAAACTGAAAACACAGCATAAGAAAGTTTTGCCCACAGAAAAAGAAGTAAGCTGGAGCTATGGCCCCACAACTCTGATGAATACATGATTTTGGCTCGGATAAAATAAAGGAAATAGTTCTAAGATTGTAACAGGATTGGGAGGCTATGACTATCAAATTTTCATTTAGGGTAGGGGTGGTAGATCAGAAGAAACTATATATATCCGGGTAATCGATATATCATTTCCGTAATATCTTGGCAGCAGCTTCAGGGATGAAGCTGAAACTGTCAGGCCCCGTCGAGGTAAAGAAGGGGCGGTTCAACAAGAAGACTTCAAATTTTGCTTTGGGGAAGGGTAAAAAGGTAAAGATAAAAGGTAAGAAATTTGGCATTAAACTTTACAGTCCCTACTGGCGTTGGTGATCTCTGTTTCTTGGCCCTTCAGCCAGGAAGTGCAATGGTGGGCTGGGGGCCAACCATCCTGTGCTTTCACCCACCCTTCCTGTTTACCTTCCCCAGATTTCTCTACGTACCTATTTAGAGCTGGGTTGACTCTGGCTGAGCTTACGGAGTCACGCCACTGAACCCCGTCCCAAACTAAATAATTGGGTACACTAGGATTCGAACCCTTGCTCTCTTAGACAAAGGACCCTGAATCCGGCGCATCAACCCACTCGGCCAGGGCGTAAAAAGTCGAAGAATAATGTGTCTCTGATTTGCCAAATATAAACTACTATGATATTTATAATTTAAGCACGATAAAGTAGCGTGGTACATCAAAAGACAGCGTTGCCAGGTCATCAAATTGGCGTATCTGGAATCAGATGCGTATCGTATCGTCAGATGATCGAAACAGCGTAACTGTAATATTTTCTGAACTGTATTCCGGACCGAGCCAGAGCTTTTTCGGAGTTGCTTAGGAGCCAAAAATTTAATCTGGAAAAGGAACCTTCGGGAGAGGGGATACAAAATTTGGTATATATTCTGTTTGCAATTATTTAGCACTAAGAGTGCCTTTTAGACTTGGACTTTCCCCGGTGAATAGCAATGTAGATTGAAATTAGCCATGTGTGCCCATATTTAAAAAAAAAGATTGTCTACATCGTCTTAGGAACAGCTTGGGGAATCGATTTGAACTTTTTTAAGGGAGCAGGAAGCCCAAATGGACCTCAAACTTCGACTTTGAGTGGCAGAAAATCGAGAAATAAGTAGTGAGGGGGTTCTAGTTTCTATGTCAACCCTATTCGTAGATTCCATGGAAGCCCTATCCCGTCATTCTCCTATCAATTGAAGCCACCGTGGCAATTTATGGCTAGCCCATCATATTTAGCAATTCCAGAGGGGGGAGGCTTTTTATTAGAGGTAAATTTAAGCAATATTTAGAGTTATTTCTGGGAATTCCTAATGAAAACATCTCGTTTCTTGAACTGAGCGTGAGTTTTCACTCCTCATCAGTGAAAAAAATTCATTAAATACCTCCCAGCTTAACTTGAAGCTCTAGAAAGTGTTGATTTCAAGCGATTCACGCCACCATGGTAATATATGGCTGGGCCCCAGGCACCTCTTTGATACATATTATCATTCATCAGAAATTTTTACAAGAAATTTTCATAGTAAAATTTAGCGTCAAAGAATAGGGCGTTGAGGAGGGGACAGTCCCTTTCATATACGGAATAATTTCTGTTCGTTTTTAGTTTTAATGTCGTTCCTTACTTTCAATTAAAAAAACTTGATTTTTGCATTTAATTTCTGAACATTTCGAGTTAATGCAGGTTTTGAATTTGGTTCACCAAACATGAATAATTAAAACGAAATTTGTGTAGTAATTTCACTCTTCTTTAACTAATTATAACCTTATAATTACCTAAGTTTGACAGTTGTTTAAGATTGACTCCTGAATCACAATGGCTGTTTAATCAGAATAATAACCTCTTTTAAAAGTTAAAAAAAGGAATTTTAGCATAAAAGCGAGCTATTGAGGAGAGGCAATCCATCCAATGTACGTAATATTTTCTGTTCGTTTTAAGTTTTAATGTTGCTTCATACTTTCAGTTGAAAAAACTATACTGATCATTTTTTAAAAATGTCGGAAAATCCAGCTTCCCCACCATGGAAAATTCCCTTCCCTCGCGAAAAATTTCTCCATGGAAAGATTCTCCGACGTAACCTAAATTAGCGATGTTTGTTGAACTAACTTTGCAAGGCATTATAGCAAAAAGGGCAAAGAGGTTGAAACTACTTTTATGAAAATGAAAGCCACAAGATGAGCAATTATCAAATGACTGAAATGAATCATATAGAATATATTTAGAAGATTAAATAAAAAAACAAGTTTTTGTTTAACTAAAAATAAGGAGCGACATTAAAACTTAAAACGAGCAGAAATTACTTCGTATATGAAAAGAGCTTTTCCTCCTCAACACCCCACTCTTTACGCTAAAGTTCGACTCTTCCTCTTAATCTACTTTTAAAATAGTAAAAAAAACTTTAGCGTAAAGAGCGGGGCGTTGAGGAGGAAAAGCCCTTTTCATATACGGAGTAATATCTGTTCGTTTTCAGTTGTAATGTTGCTCCTTACTTTTAGTTAACAAACTTGTTTTTTTATATAGTTTCTGGTTTTGAATTAATGCATGTTTTGATCTTGGCTCTCCGCACATAGATAATTAAAACAAATTTCGCATATTATTTTTTTTTTTTTTTGCTAAATGGCTTTCTCATAGTTTTAATCGGAAGATTTTGAGAAAAAAAAGGAGCGAAGGAGTAGGCCTAGTTGCCCTCCAATTTTTTAATTGCTTAAAAAGGCAACTAGAACTTTTAATTTATTACGAATGTTTTCATTAGTAAAAAATATGCGTAACTTACGAATTAACTTACGTAACAAACTTCCATATTCGTATGTTTTTATTGCGTATATGAGTGGGTTCAACCCCTCGCTAATACCTCGCTCTCTACACTAAAGCTTAAATTTTGTCCCAATCCTTTAAGAATGACCCCTCAATCACAAAGGCCGTAGAATAAATAGTTGAAATTATTAAAAATACTTTAGTGTAAAGAGCATGGTATTACGAAGAGGCAAACCTCTCATATGCGTAATAGTTTCTGCTCGTTTTAAGTTTTAAGGATGCTCCTTACTTTCAGTTGAATAAAACTTTTCATATTTATTTTTTTATTGCTTTTTTTAAGTAATACTAGAAAATCCTGCGCCCCCTTCATTGAAATTCTCTTCCCCCATGACAAATTCCTCCATGGAATAATCCTGCCACGTAACTCTTCCCCCTAACTTCTCCTCCCCCCAAATAAAAAAAAATCCCCCTGAAAATGTCTGTACAATTCCCAATAGCCATTACTATATGTAAACACAGGTCAAAGTTTGTAACTTGCAGCCCCTCCCACGGGGACTGTGGGGGAGTAAGTCGTCCCCAAAGACATAGTTATTAGGTTTTTAGACTACGGTGAATAAAATGGCTATCTCAGAAATTTGATCTGGTGACTTTTGGGAAAAATGAGCGTGGAAGGGAGCGTAGGTGCCCTCCAATTTTTATGGTCACTTAAAAAGGGCACTATAATTTCTTAATTTTCGTTAGAATGAGCCCTGTCGTGAATTTCTAGGACCACTGAGTCGATACGATCACCCCTGGGAAAAAAACAACAACAAAAACAAATAAACACGTATCTGTGATCTTTCTTCTGGCAAAAAATGCGAAATTCCACATTTTTGTAGCTAGGAGCTTGAAACTTCTACAGTAAAGTTTTCTGATACGCTGAATCTGATGGTATGATTTTCGTTAAGTGATCATCCTATGACTTTTAGGGGATCTAAAATAGGGTTTCACCTTATTTTCTAAAATGAGGCAATTTTTCTCAGACTCCTAACTTCTGATGGGTAAGACCAATCTTGACGAAACTTATATATTTAAAATCAGCATTAAAATGAGTTTCTTTTGATATAACTATTGTTATCAAAGTTACAGTTTTTAGAGTTTCGGTTACTATTGAGCCGGGTCGCTCCTTATTACAGTTTGTTACCATGTACAGTTTGAAATACGTAATAATTTATATTCGTTTTAAGTTTTAATTTTATTTCTTACTTTCAGTTGAAAAAAACTTATTTTCTCATCTAATAACAACCACAAGCCAAAGATTTACAATATCTTTGGTTTATTATCACATAAAAATCATAGTTAGGAAGCTGCTTAAGGTGAAATTAGATATTAGGATTGGCTGGAAAATAACACAAACAAATTATTGCTTATAGCGGCTATTATTTAAAAAATTCTAACTTTAGTGTAAAGAGCAAGGTATTGGTGAGAGAGCAAATTTCCTCATATACGTAATGTGAGGGGGTTCTTCCCCTCATCAATACCTCACTCTTCACGCTGAAGTTCGAGTTTTGTTCCAATTCTTTAAGTATGACCCCTGTAACACAAAGGCCGTTTAATGAGAATGGATAGCTCTTTCGAAATTGCTAAAGACACTTAGCGTCAATAGCGAGGCATTGACGAAGGGACGAACCCCCTTATATACGTAATAATTTGTGTTCGTATTATGTTTTAATGCTACTCCTTACTTTCAGTTGAAAAAAACTTTCTGATTGTTTCTTAAATAACGCTGGGAAATTCAGCGCCCTCTTCATGGAAATTATCTTCCCCCGTAAAAAATTCATGGAAAGATCAATCCAAATAACGCTCTCCCCTGACCCCCTAACAGAAAAATCCCCCAATGAAAACGTCTGTATACTTCCCAATAACCAATACTGGGCTATATGTGAACAATGGGCAAAGTTCATAACTTACACCCCTTCCTTGGGTGACTATGGGGGATTAAGTGGCCCTCAAAGACATAGTTCTAAGATACTTTGACTGTGCTGAACAAAATAGCTGTCTCAAAATTTTGATCCATTGACTTTGGGAAAAAATGAGCGTGGGAGGGCGCCTAGTTGCCCTCCAATTTTTTTCACTTAAAAAGCGCACTAAAACTTCTAGTTTGTATTCGAATAAGCCCTTTCGTGAAATTCTAAGACCACCAGGTTATTAAGATCACCCTTGGGGAAAAAAAAATAAACACGCAATAAACAGCTAATTTTTCAAATACTTTTAAAATTCAACAATGAGACCGTTATTTTACACGTGGGGAAGAATTTCCAGGGGATATTTGTCAGGGAGAATTTTCCAGGGAATTTTTCGTGGAGGGAATTGTTGAGGGATTTTCAAGGAGAAAGGAGGAGGGGTTTTCATAGGAGGGGGATTTTCCAAAGGGGGTAATTTTTAGGCGAACATTGTCCGCAGGGGAAATTATACAGGAACACTTTTAAGTTCAGAAACACAATTGCTGTTCATACACGTTGAGGAGAATTTATAAAGGGAGGGGATAAGTGGGGGCATATTTTCCGGTGTTAATTTTCCTTGAATCTATTTTCTTTCGAGATCACAGCGGTGTGACCGGTAAGTTAGTTGCGTATAAATTGTGTATTGCAGTCTGTCAAATTTATCAAATTTGATCAACCCAGAAAGTTTAAGCAATGGCAATTTAATGCAGCAGAGCAAAAAGTACCCTTTTTGGCATAACAATTATCCTGTCCAAGAAAAGTGATCACTTTTTGACAGAATGATGTCATAGTCACGGCCAAAAAATGTCTAAAAGTTACAAAAATGTAATGTGTGGCAACCATGGACCACAAATGTAGATTGATCAGTAAATATGCAATAGATGACCAAGACATTGCAGATTCAAAACTGACGGAAAATATAAAAGAAAATCACAGTTTATCCATAGTTTAGATTTTTATTTCATTTATTCTTAATTTGTGGGCTTTTTTTCTCTTTCTTGTCTCGTGTTAGGATACATTTATTAATGCTGCTGTAACTGCTTAGAAAGCAATTGTTCGTTTTTTGTGTTTTTTATGGTTTGTTTGGGTATGTTTTTTTCACGCTCCACCCTTTCTTTTATTTTATTAGACAGGTTTCCGATTAAATTAAATTATATACACAGGTAGTAATATTTCAGATTTATTAAAATCTCGGAATCAAATTGAAAGAACACACTACTGCGTAAGGAAGAGTCGTGAAAAGATACATTAAATAAAAAAACAATTTTTTTTAACTGAAAGTAAGGAGCGACAGAAATTACTCCGTACATGAAAGAGGTTATCCCCTCCTCAACGCCTGGCTCTTTACGCTAAAGTTTGACTCTTAATCACAACTCTACTTTTTAAAACAATAAAAACTTTAGCGTAAAGAGCGGGGCGTTGAGGAGGGGACAGCCCGTGTCATATACGGAATAATTTCTGTTCATTTTAAGTTTTAATGTCGCTCCTTACTTTCAGTTAAAAAAAATTGATTTTTTTTTTATTTAATTTCTGAACTGTTTTTTAATTAATGCATGTTTGATTGTGGTTCTCCGCATATCAATAGTTAAAACGAAATTTGCATATTTAGTTTTTTGGCTATATTGCTTTCTCAAAGTGTTGATCAAATGATTTTGAAAAAAGGGAATGGGGGAGGAGGCCTAGTTGCCCTCCAGTTTCTTGGTTACTTGAAAAGGCAACTAGAACTTTTTACGAGCGTTTTTAGTAGTAGAAGATATACGTAACTTCCGAAATAGCTTACGTAACGAACTTCTATATTCGTATGTTTTTATAACGTAAATGAAAGGGTTCGCCCCCTCGTAAATACCTCGCTCTTTACACTAAAGCTTAAATTTTGTCCCAATTCCTTAAGAATGACCCTAAATCACAAAGGCCGTAGACTAAATAGTTGAACGTACTAAAAATACTTCAGCGTAAGGAGCGAGGTATTCGGAGGAGGTGAGCCCCTCATATGCGTAATAATTTCTGTCTGTTTTAAATTTTAATGCTGCTCCTTACTTTTAGTTGAAAAAACTTTTTCATATTTATTTTTTCATTGTTTTTAAATAATGCTTGAAAATCCTGCACCCCCTTCATGGAAATTTTCTTCCCCCATGACAAATTCCTCCAAAATAAGTTCCCCCACATAGCCCTCTCTTCTCAACCCCTCCCCCCCCGCCAAAAAATGCCCCTGAAAACGTCTGTACACTTTCCAATAACCTTTCCCAAATATAAACACTGGTCAAAGTTAGTAGCTTCCAGCCTCTCCCACGGGGACTGGGGGGGAGTAAGTTGTCCCTAAAGACATAGTTGTTAGTTTTTTTGACTATGTTGAATAAAATGGCTACCTCAGAATTTTGATCCGGTGACTTTGGGAAAAATGAGCGGAGGAGAGGGCCTTTGTGCCCTCCAATTTTTTTTAAGTCACTTAAAAGAGCACTATAACTTTTAATTTCTGTTAAAATGAGCCTTCTCGCAACATTCTAGGACCACTGAGTCGATGAGATCACCCCTGGAGGAAAAAAAACAACAAAAAACAAATGAACACGCATCCGTGATCTGTTTTCTGGCAAAAAATACATAATTCAATATTTTTGTAGATAGGCCTTGTAGATCGAGCGACTTTGGGGAAAAGGAGGTGAGGGACGAGGGCTAGCTGCTTATCAGTCTTGTTAATCACCTAAAAAGGGCACTGGAACTTTTAATTCCCGTTAGAATAAGCTCATTCCCGATACTTTAGGACCCTTGATTCGATACGATCACCACTGGGAAAAATCAACAACAAAAAAAAACAACAAAGAAACACATATCCGCGATCTTTCTTCTGGTAAAAAATACAAAATTCACATTTTTGCAGATGGGAGCTTGAAACCTCGACAGTAAAGTTCTCTGATATGCTAGTTCTTATCATGTAATTTTCTTTAAAATTCCTGGACTTTTTAGGGGTGTTTTACCCTTTTCAAAAATCAACAAATTTTCTCCGGCTCGTTGCCTTTGATGGGTAACACTATACTTAATGCCTCTTATATATTTGGAAACAAAACAATAAGCCAATTCCTTTGATAAGTCTTTCGATATCAAAGTTCCGTTTTATAAAATATCGGCTACTATAAGGCCGCGTCACTCCTTACAGTTAGTTACCACGAATTGTTTGATTTCCATGCCTATTCTTGCACATTGAATTCTCAGAGGTTTCGAAAAAGCATTCGTTTTTGCTAACTTTTCG
Source organism: Artemia franciscana (assembly GCF_032884065.1). Classification (NCBI taxonomy): domain Eukaryota; kingdom Metazoa; phylum Arthropoda; class Branchiopoda; order Anostraca; family Artemiidae; genus Artemia; species Artemia franciscana. The sequence goes on from NC_088868.1 coordinate 1,991,300, forward strand.
GTCTGACACTTAAATAATCAGCATATTCAAAGTCTATGAAAATTTCAGTTTCCCATTTGGTTTGATGCTGTCCCATAACCTTTGTCGTGTTCCTTAGCACAAAGTCCATCAAAATAATCCACAAAAATGGGATAGAACGCAAAGTTGCTTAACTCCTGGTTAAACACAGAACTAGCTACTACCCTCTTTTCCTAACTTAACCACAGCAATGTTTTTCTCTTGCATTGCACTAATCCCTTTAATGCATTTATCCGGTATGCCATATAAGGATAGGACCTTCACTAAAGCTTTACTATCAGCTGAATCAAATACCTCTTCATAATCTACAAAACTGACGACTAAAGGATCTAAGGATTCAGACATTTCTCAACTACAAATTTGCGAGTGAAGGTTTGGTCGACGCATCCTCTCCCCTTCCTAAACCCACAGTATTTTTCATTGATTGGATATGGCATGAAAGTGGAGGACTTAAAAAGAAGTAGCAGGAAAAGGATAGGAAACTACCAAAACAGAAATCTTCACCGGAGAGCAAATGAAAGACCATTTCCAGAAATAGTCCCAAGAGAGGAAGGTTTGTGTAGCCTTTCTGGCCATCTGTTTATTTAAGAAGGATAAGCAATTCAAAAATAATCCCACTAGAAATACCCACGTCATTCAAACCTATTAGGTTTTACATAATGTTTGGTTAGCAAACGAAAAATGGATCTAGGGACGAACAGGGCTTTGACCTCAGATGTTACGCAAAATATTCCTTTCTGATTTTTTTTTCCATTTTATGATATAAAGGCTGAAACTTTTAGAACTTGCACAGAGTAACACTTGGTTTTCTACATAAGAACATTGGCAAATTTTCAGAAATATAAAAATATGAAATGTAAATGTAACGTAAATGCTAATATAACACTTGTAAAATAAAATTTATAGACATAATGTAAATACATAATTATAACAATATAAATATAATGATGTAGTGTTAAAAGTTTATATAATTCAAACATGGCTAATGTTTGCATAATAACACATTTATAAAAAAAAATCTTCTAAACAAATTTTCATCCATTCCAGTATACAGTTTATTCGGTAATGACTTTTCACAAAGGCTAAGTGATTTATCCCTCCTTTTACTGATTTTTTCGAAGCCTAGTTGCCAAGCTGTAGTCAGGAATCTTACATGATTTGGATTAATCTCTTTTATCACTATTTCTCTTATATAAAAATGAACTAAAACGTTATTTCTTCTAAAATTCTGAAGAAAGTGTCTTCGTTATTTTTACTTCTTTATTTACTATTAAGAAGATCAAAATCTTATATCAAATACTTTTGAAAATTATGCTTTGAATGCGATTCTGCTATATTTTATTTAAGAAGGCTAAGTTTAAGTATATTTAATAGCATATGAATAAGAAGGGGCATCGTATAATTCGGTAATCTTGAGTTTTGGGGCTTATTCTTTTTTGGGGCATCGTCTAATTCGGTAATCTTGAGTTTTGGTGCATACTCAATTTTTTTATACATGGCTAAATTCAAAATTTTTCAAAGAAATGTTTGTCATATAGCCTTTCTCTCTTTGTGGAATGCTTCATTGATCTAAAATCAACATAAATTTCAGATTTGACCAACAATATAGAGAGGTACATGAAAACACTTTTACGCGATTCATTTCTTAAATGCAATCCCTTGAGAGGATCTAAGACTGAAGTTAATGGTTTAAAAACTATTCATACAATCCTTAAAACCATTTCTATTAAATCCATAGCTATTGCTTTCTTATTTGTTTACAACACACTTCCGAAATTCGTAACTGTACTTCTTATAATTTTACATTTCATTATTACATTTCACCCTTCTTATTTGTTTATAGCACACTTCAGAAATTCATACTCGTACGTTTATATTTTTACACTTTACATTTTATTATTAAATTTATTATTTACATTTCATCATGATTTTGCATTTCTTATTTGTCCGTCGCAAACTTCAGAAGTTCATAACTGTATATTTTATAATTTTACTTTTTATTTAAGTTTGGTAATTAAATTTAACCTGGATATATTCAGCATTTCTTTTAACATGATTTATGATTAGGCGATAACTGAAAAGTCATTTGTGCTCTCTTATATTCTCAAACTTTGGTTACAACTTATCAAGCAGTCTGTGGTAACAAACTGTAGATAAGGAGTGACTCGGCCTAACAGTAGCCGAAACCATAAAAACAAGAAATTTTGGTAACAATTATCATTTCAAAATAATTGTCTTTTTATATTCAAAAGTTTTTTATCGCTTATAAATACTTCTTATACCAAATAAACGGCTCTAATGTTTCAGGTGCCGTTCTTCAAATCAGACTTTCAGAATTGGGAAAAGTCAAACTATTTAGCAAAGTAATTGAGGAGAAAGCGTTCTCTTCATAAAAAAAATATTTCTGCTCATTTTAGTATTGAAGTTGTCCCTTACTTTCAGTTAAAAACTATTTAATAATATTAAAATCGGCCCACTTGATCAATTGTTTAACCTATTTTCTATCTCGAGGTAGTAAATCGATTTCTTAGATGTTTATAAAATTGTACTGATAGTTGTATTCCCATTTTTTGCAATATTATTCATGATTTTTAAACATGGGATACTTTCTCTTTCCTTAATGGGGGTTACACTGGTCCCCCTGAAGAAGAACTTCATGCACAATCTTAATACTGATAATTCTCGTTACATAGCTTTGGCTTTGACTATGTCGAAATCGCTTCAAGTACCGAGGATATAAAAATAAAAACTACTTTCACCCTTGGACCATTCTTAGGTCGATTCACACCTGAAAATTGGGATTTCTCAGCTGTCTCTTATTGCTGTTTCAAAACTACAAAATTCTTAGGGGCAGTGCCATATTTTCATTAGTGCTGCAATATTAGTTAGCTAATTAGAAAAATTTGCCAACGCTCATCATCCATTAGAATTCAATCATTAACGACCTGTTGATTCCTAAAGATTACTACACCTTCTAAGAAAAGCAATGCCTTTTTATACTTTTTTTGTCAAATGTTCTTAGATTATTTTTCTCTTATATTTCATTCACGTTTCTTTTCTTAAATTTAGTGCCCGCTACTTCGCAAAAACTGCATAACTGCATTGCAAAATCTTTGTCATTGATTCAATAAGAAAATAAACATATTTTTTCAACTGAAAGTAAAACCTGAAATGAAAAGAAATGAATACGAATGTGAGGGTAAATTTTCTCAGGCTTGTAACTTTTGATGGATGACATTAAATTTAATCAATTATATATACTTTGAATAAGCATGCAAATTATATTTTTTTGATGCATCTATTGTTATCAATACTCTGGTCCTTAGAGTTTTTGTTATTATTGAGCGGCGTCGTTCCTCACTTACCGTTTGTTACTCCGAACTGTTTGAAATGGAATTTCCAATTTTTATGTGAAGGGGATTGCCCCCTTCGCATTATCTAACCCTATACGCTAAAGTTTGACTTTTAGCCTAATTATTTAAGAGTGACTCCTGAGACACAGGGGCTATTAAATTAGAATAAAAAGCTTTTTTGGAAGTTAAAAAAAAATTAGCCTAAAGAGTTATTGGGTGGGGGTCTCCTTTTTCAAAATTGGGCATCATTTTCTCAGGCTCGTAACTGTTGATGGATAAAGTTAAATTCAATGAATTATAAATACTTCGGATAAGCATGCAAATTCTATTCTTTTGATGCATCTATTATAATCAATTCTCTGTTTCTTAGGGTGTTGGTTACTATTGAGCCACGTCGTTCCTTGCTTCAAGTTCTTTACCGCTAACTGTTTGAAAATAGAACTTCCAATTTTTCGTAACTTTTAGACAACTTGCCGTGCTAGTTCCCACTTACTCTACTTGCTCAATTAAAACAACTAGATTTAATTGCCACTGTCCTTGGTACTTGAAACATCTGTTGGTATTTCTTATGGAATCGTTTCTAAATTCTAATAGTAATCAGTTTGCTTATCAGTTTACCAATACTTCTCACCTATGTGGTATTATCTTCTTTTTTCGGCAAATTGTGATGATCGTGATAAGTGCCTTAGTGCAAGATGTAAAAGAATGAGGCAGTAAATAGTTGGGCTGGGAGAAGAATGTGTCTAATTTTGTTGACCTTAGACGGCTTGGTCAACAGTTTAATAACAGGTTGACAGGTGGCTTGGTCAAAGTTCAACAGCTTGTTCACCTTAGGTGACTTAGCGGTATTAGTAACTGCAGTATACTCAGTGCTAGTGGAACTAATTACTAATTTGGAATTGCATCTATGAACAACTCAAATAATCTGATAGCAAGAAAATTTAATATTATGTATAACTAATGCATAATGTTATATACATAATATATGCACACATTATATAATATATTTATTTTTATAATTGTACATATTATAACATATTAAAACTATATTATCTAGCATACATGTGCATAATTCATTATAATTTATACACAAAATACACGATATTGTTTAGCCTACATAGTAAATAATATTGCGCAAAACGGTCAAGAGTAAATGAGAATAAAAGAGTAAATGAGGTCAAGAGTAAGGTCGCCAGCAGACGCTCGGTGTCTGCTTCAACGCCTTACTTCAGGTTGGCTGACCTAACTTATTCGAACCTAACCTCTTAGATTGGATTGTAACGATCTGTCATTAATGAGGGAATTCTCAAGTTTAATTTCTAGGGAGCATTCACTTGATGAAGCTAATATTTGTCATATTGTGAGGGCAATTTATTCCAGGGTAGCCTATTGATTCATCAGTTTAGTCACAGTTCGAAAGATGTTCTTATTTTACAAATATCTTAGTGTTTTATATACTGGAATTTTAAGGATTTTACTCTAGATTCGGCTGCAGATATGACAGCCTTTAAAGGCTGACTAAAGTATTTGTATACTCCGCTTTCTTTTTTCATTTTATTCCTTTTTCTACTTTCCTTTCTTTCTTTTTCGTTTTTTCTCTTTCATTCTTTTTTTTCTTTTTCTATGCTTCAGATTTTTTTCTAGAGTTTTTACAGCTTTTCCGGGTGTCCTAATGATACATACGTCACGTGGTACTTTTTTTTTAGATCTAAAAACGCTTATGTCCGATTCTTTAGAATTATCTTGATAGGAATTTGTCTTACAATTTCCATAATATTTGAATAAAAATTAAATTTAACGGAAATCTGAGCGTCATGCGCAAGCTGAAGTACACGTTCCTGGGTATATTTGACGGCTATTTTTCATCACCTGAATCCAGTCATATATTTCTTACTGTCCTACCATGTGGATATCTGCTTTCTAGTAGGAGTCCCCATGGTCCAAATGGAATATAGCATCTTTTTAAGACAAGGTCAGACTAGTTTTGAATTTGAAATTAATGCAATGAAGGTGGAAAATCGCCAGGAATATTTGAAGTCGTATGATTCAATACGTGATTTACTTACGCTAGTATCTGGGCATCCTACATAAAAGAAGTAAATATTCCACGTGTCTATCTCACGGCTTCCTTTCTTCTTTTTAATTAAATAAAAAAAACAAGTTTTTTCAACTGAAAGTAAGGAGTGACATCAAAACTTAAAACGCACAGAAATTACTTCGTATATGAAAGAGGCTGCTTCCTCATCAACGCCCCGCTCTTTACGCTAAGGTTTGACTCTTTCTCTCAATTCTTCTTTCTAAAACAGTAAAAAACTTTAGCGTAAAGAGCGGGGCGTTGATGAGGAAGCAGCCTCTTTCATATACGAAGTAATTTCTGTGCGTTTTAAGTTTTGATGTCACTCCTTACTTTCAGTTGAAAAAACTTGTTTTTTTTATTTAATTTCTGAACGTTTTTGAATCAATGCATGTTTTGATTTTGGCTCTCCGCAGAGGAATGATCAAAACGAAATTTGCATATTTTTTTTTTGGCTCAATAGCTTTCTCATAATTTTGATCGAATGATTTTGAGAAAAAAAGAGCGGGGGACGAAGCCTAGTTGCCCCCCGATTTTTTGGTTAATTAAAAAGGCAACTAGAACTTTTAATTTTTTACGAATCTTTTTATTGGTAAAAGATTTACGTAACTTATAAATTAGCTTACGTAAAGAACTTTTGTATTCTCATGTTTTTATTACATACATGAGGGGATTCGCCCCATCGTCAGTACCTCGCTCTTTACACTAAAGCTTAAATTTTATCCCAATTCATTAAGAATGACCCCCTGAATCACAAAAGCCGTAGAATAAGTAGTTGAAATTACCGAAAATACTTTAGCGTAAAGAGCGAGGTATTAGAAGGAGGTGAGCCCCTCATATGGGTAATAATTTCTGTTTGTTTTCAGTTTTATTGCTGTTCCTTACTTCCAGCTGAAAAAGCTTTTTCACTTTTATTTTTTAATTGTTTTTTTTTTTATAATAATGCTAGTAAATCCTGCTCTCCCTTCATGGAAATTTTCTTCTCCCATTACAAATTCTCGAAGGAAAGTTCCCCCAGCATATCCCCCTCTTCTCAACCCCTCCCCCAAACCAAAAAAATCCTCCTGAAAACGCCTGTATACTTCCCAATAACCATTACTATATGTAAGCACAGGTCAAAGTTTGTAACTTGTTGCCCCTCCCACTGGGACTGTGGGGGAGTAAGTCGTCCCCAAAGACATAGGTATAAGGTTTTTCGACTACGCTGAATAAAATGGCTATCTCAGAATTTTGATCCGTTGACTTTGGGAAAATAATTAGCGTGGGAGGGGGCCTAGGTGCCCTCCAATTTTTTTGGTCACTTAAAAAGGGCACTAGAACTTTTCATTTCCGTTAGAATGAGCCCTCTTGCAACATTCTAGGACAACTGGGTCGATACGATCACCCCTGGGGAAAAAAAAAAACAAAAAAACAAAAAAACAAATAAACACGCATCCGTGATCTGCCTTCTGGCAAAAAATGCAAAATTCCACATTTTTGTAGATAGGAGCTCGAAACTTCTACAGTAGCGTTATCTGATACGCTGAATCTGATGGTGTGATTTTCGTTAAGATTCTATGACTTTTAGGGGGCGTTTCCCCCTATTTTCTAAAATAACGCAAATTTTCTCAGGCTCGTAACTTTTGATGGGTAAGACTAAACTTGATGAAACTTATATATTTAAAACCAGCATTAAAATGCGATTCTTTTGATGTAGCTATTGGTATCAAAATTCCATTTTTTAGAGTTTTGGTTACTATTGAGCCGGGTCGCTCCTTACTACAGTTCGTTACCACGAACTGTTTGACTAAATCATATATTCTACTCCTCTACCATATGAGTATCAACTTTCCAGTTGGATTCTCCATGCTCCATATGGAGTATAGCTTTTTCATGAGAAGGTGACACTAGCTGTAAATTCTGATGTTAAATACCTCCTGCTCCTCAGATCAGATTGCGCCCTTGTATGGGCCCCTTTTATTTTGACACTGCTGCATCAGAAACTTCTAGTTACCTTCCAGACTCCTATTCTTGTATCTGACGGCTAGTGGCGTTGCCCACGATTTTCTAATAATATAAGAATCGCTGTCATGCCCGGTATTTGGAGAGATTTCTAAGGTGCCATCTTCAACTTTATGGAATAAGCTTAAAGTGGTGATACGCGGCTGTCAATCCTTTAGCAACTTCAAGCGGCTGAAAGTTAAATTTTTAAAGGTGATGTTCAATCTATGAATGCTGACTGATAATTTTATTTAATATGTTTTTTGTCTTTCACATAGTTTGATTATATAATATTTGATTATATTATATAATGATTATATAATAATCTGTTGCTTCTACTCTTTTTTATATGTGTAAGGATGGATTTTTGGAAATTTTTTCCATTTTATTTTTTATTTAGTAAATAGTTGGTGACATATTTTTTATTTTCTAGTTGGATATAGTATGGTGGAGTCACTTTCTTGATTTTATCTGTCTTCGTTTGCCAGATCTGTGAGTAATCTTTTTTTCTTTACCTTTTCCCTGTTTCGAGAGGCATGGAGCCGAGTGGGAGGGGGGATTTTTTGCATACATCGATAATAAAAAACTTCCTGGACTATCTTTTTCTTTACATGCATTATTTTTACTGAAATAAAATATTGAATTGAAATGAATTCCCAGTTACTGCTTTCTTCAAAACGTCCTATTGACGCTCCAAGATAACACTGGTCATACATGATGAATGAAAAATAAAGAGACAAGAGGACAAAACAACAAAAAGGATAAATTTCAGTGAGTAAATAAGAAGACCCATTTTTTCAAGATGCTTCTGTTTCGTGAGTACTTTGAAAGACATTTTTTTAAAGCTCTGAAGACGGCTTGGCGAAAGCCCCCGTCTATAGATTTGTTTGCTTCGTAGTTCTCACTCACTGTCTGAAAATTAACCTCACTGTTATATTATCCTTTTGTTTCTTTATCCTTCTTCTCTTTGTCCAAAAGCAGATACTTTTATAACTGGGATCTTTAAATCTTTAATGCCAATGTTGCTTTATGTTACCCAGGAGGCGTGGCTGAAACCATTCTTTTTAAAACAAGTGCTTTTAACCTGTAGACTCATTTTTTTTTTTTTTTCATTTCCTCTGCACAATTCATATTACGAGCTAATGCCTTTTAACTGGTCGACTGTTTTGGCTAAATGGCGAAAGCAGAGGAAAGGATGGAAATAAGAAAGTATGTTCACTGCTTTGTCTATCACTGGTAGATTGACTCTCCAACGACTTTTCAGCAGTTTCTTTTTCACCACATACGAGTGAGTATTAAGGATAACACTGAGATTATGAGGTCAAGGAGCATCGCGGTTTTTGAAATTATGATACAGCAGATGCCTAAAACCCGATGTTTTATTAGAAAGAAAATTTTCACATTTTAAACTTAAGACCTTAAGCCGAAAAACAACAAGAGGTTTGACTTACCTGTTTATTAGAAAGTCGATTGATTCAAGAGCTTCACTTTCAACTGCACTATGAAGAGGGGTATTCCCTTGTTGGTCTTGAGCGTCCAAACCTAGAGTTGATTAATTATCATTATCTGAATAGAGTTCAACTATTTGAGACAATTAAGGAGACATGAAACAAAAATGAATTTCAACATTAACATACACCAAGTTGTAGGGAGTATAAAAAAATTCAAAGTATTCCTATCAATTAAAAATTAAAACCCAAAATGAACAGAAATTAAAAAGAAATATCATATAACACATAGAGATAACATATACTGTTGTCTTCAAACTCAAAACACTGCTTACATGTCGAAACGACTTAGAAGTTGTCCAAAAATGTGCTATTAAAATAATACTTGGCCCCATCCTCAGCAACTATGAAAGTACTGGTGAACTCTCAAAGTTGCCTACATTATTTGCTCGAAGACATGAATTAATAATATAGTTTGTGAAAAATATATAAGCAAACGAAAAAAACAGATCTATGTTTCCATCATCTGCAGAGATCAGCAGAATTGCTAGGGTTAACAATAGACTAAGACCCTTTAAGTAACGTATGAACAGATTCGTAAACTCCTTCGTGCCATATTTTGTAAGCGTATTTAACAAACAATTTTTTTTTCTTTTTTAATCTCATTTTCTATTCTTTTAGATATTGTAAAAATAGCATTACTTATTGTTTATTTTTTAGTGCTACGATAGCTATTTAAATAAACGAATACCAATAATATAAGAAATAAATAAATACATTCGGAAAGTATTAATTCAGAGTTATAATATTTGGCTTGAGTTGGATTTTTATAAGCTCGTTAAAGCATTAAGCTTCTTAACCAAGACATTTATACCCCCTGGCGAGGAGCCTAATTTTGAGTCCTAAGTTTAAAAAGAAGTTTGGTTCTGAGCTTGGATACTGGATTCTATAGACAGATAACTGATTTTAAGTGACAAAATAAAACAAGACAAGTATTTCCAACTGAAAGTAGGGAACAACATTAAAACTTAAAGCCAACAGGATTATTACGTATACGAGGGGTTTGTTCCCTCGTCACTACCTTGCTCTTTACGCTAAAGTTCGAATTTTGCTCCAATTTTGTAAGAACAACCCCTGAAGTATTACGTATATGAGGGGGTTCACCCCCTCGTCAATACCTCGCTCTTTGCGCTAAAGTCCGAGTTTTGTTCATATTCTTTAAGAATGAATCACAAAGACCGTTTAATTAGAATAAATAGCTCTTTTGAAAGTACAGAAGAACTTTAGCGTAAAGAGCGAGGTATTGACGAGGGGATGAACCCCCTCATATAAGTCATAATTTCTATTCGTTTTAAGTTTTAATGTTGCTCCTTACTTTCGGTTGAAAAAAACTTTTTTTCTTTAATTTATGATCGTCTTTAAAATAATGCTGGCGAATTCGGCACGAACTTTTGAGGAGTTGAGGTAAACACATTCATTTGTGCTTACCTGTGGCAATGGTATCAAAACTCTTTTATACGACACCGCGTCAAAAATCTCTATAGCAGCCGAATTTCTGTGTGTCGCGGAGCAAAACAGGACTCAGTGTTAAGTCCTGCAATATTTAACAATGCCACCTGCTGCGTAACACGCAGAATACCGCTTTGTCTTATCGAACCATCCATTAACACAAGCACCTTTTCGGACGAAGACGACATTCTTCTGCTGTTTGATAATTTGCAATCGTTTTATGAACAGCCTTTATGCCGGGTTGTCTGACATCGGGATGTCAGTCGCAACTGCGAAAACTGAATTTTTCGTTTTTGGTTATCATCACCCTCCCGATTCAAAAATTCAGGTTGACCCAGATTCAATTTTCGCCACTGCGTCTCTCAAGTACCTTGGACTTGAATTTGGGACATCGGTTCAAGCAACAAGGTCACTAACAATAAATGTATTGAGAAGGAGGCTGACGAGAAGAGAAGTGACGAGAATGAAAGAGAAGTCCTATGGACTTTTTTCTAAAGCAAAAGGTTACTTTCAAGTGCTAAAAAAGCTTGGGAGGGTGGGATCGAATCAAATACTTTAGAAACATCTATTGCACAGACCCATAAAGGTATTTTCATGATCTCATACCTCTCCAAAATAGACACAAAAACTGCATGCGCATTCCGCACGAAAACCAGACTGATGATCATTAAAGTTAAAAAAAAAACGCTTGGTCCGTTTAGTAACTCGTTTTGGCTCCCCATGTATTTTTTCTGGTACCATTATGGAAGTTTTTTACCACGTCAGAATGTCAACAAATTTGATCTTTCTTTTTCAAATTTTTATAAGTATTTTCTTAATGTTCCTATTTGGTCTCGTAAAATTTATATCTCCAAACGTTACAGAGTTTTGATATTTGTGTTAAGATGGATGTTTTAGAAGGCAGATTCAGACAGCGATCTGAGTCAGTCATAGATTTGCAGTTGGGTTGTATTAATCGTTTGAAAGTCAATTTTAGGGTATTTTTTTGTGTTTGCGATGATAACTGTTTTTATGATGTATATTCCTTTTTCCATACTACTCTAAGTACATTTTTGTATGTATATAGGCTCAAATTAATGATTATTGCATAAGGGGGGCGCCCACTTTATCAACCCTTGCTCTTTATGCTAAAGTCTTTAAAATCTTCTTCTCATTCAAATTCAACGGCCCTTGTGTTTGAGTAAAAAAGCTTTGGCCCCTATCGAACCCTTTTTTACGGGTGCCCGCTCCCCTAAAACTATGTATTTTCTTAACGGGTTTCTCTCAGCCCAGGGACTAACGGCTGCAAGTTTGAAACTACTCAGTGATAAGTAGAGTTTCTGGTCCATCTATATCCCATCTAATACCTCCAAAGTGTTTGATCACCATAACACAGACAACAACCCATTTGAGAGGGGTCCGTCCCCAAACTAGAACTTTCTGTTCTACGTGGTCTGGGGACTGCAACACTCGGAAAAGAAAGTTCTTTCCCTCTTTCAGGACCCATTTTAGGAAGAATCGCCACTTTTTCCTTTGTTTTTGTAAATTGTTGTCCCTTTGACCCAACAACATCCCAAAAACGGAAAAACTACAAAATTGAATCTTGGCTTTCTCATTTCTGACCCTTTTTCTTAATCTGGATATATTCTAACCCTAAGTAAGAACGTCTAAGGGCATTTCAGAATATGGTCATTTTGTGAGCCAGTCTTTTTCTTCTTGTAAGACTTCTCAAATCAGAGATAGGTTTCACTTGATTGAAACAAAAAAATCTAAGTAGAGACATTTCCGAAATAGAGTAGTCCTCATTTGGACCTAAGTCATAACAGACATATAAAAACGTGGTTTTCGAAAAAGCTGAGTAACATTCACAAATAACATTCTTTGACTTAAGAAACAACAGAAAATGTTCCCATGGCTGCGGCGTCCTGACGCAACCTAGTATAGAATGAAATCTAGCCCTACTTTTGAATATAAAATCAAAATGATAGTAAACGATAATAAAAGTAAGGTAATGATAGTAAAATGATAGTACCGATAATAAAATGAAAACACTAACTTTTAATTTTAAAGACAAATACAGCAGAGGTTCACTAAGATTTATAGTGAAATGAACTTTTAACTCTAAGATTTTTTTTAGTAGAGAAATTTATTTAATGTTTTTATAAGCGTCATTGCTCTACGTTACGGAAGTTAGATAATAATAATCAGCTTCTTCGCTCTTCGTTGCGGAAGTTACATGATAATAATGGAGCTATTACATATATATTAATTTATAAAAACAAAAAAAAATTAGCAGAGACATTTCCAACATAGAGTAGTCCTCATTAGGACTTAGGTCATAACAGACACGAAAAGTGTGGTTTTCGAAAAAGCTGAGTATGATTCAAAAATAACATTTTTTTTTACTTAAGAAACATCAGAAAACATTTTCATGGCTGCGGCATCCAGACGCAAGCTAGTAAAGAATAAATTGTAGCCCATTTTATTAGAAAAACACCTACTTTTCTTTTTAAAACTAAATACAGCAGAGGTTAGTTAAAATTTATTGTTAATTGAACTTTTACCTCTAATACTTTTTTTAGTAGAAAAGTTTACTTCATTTTGTGATCATTGTCATCGCTCTACGTTGCGGAAGTTAGATAGTAATAATGGAACTATTAAATATTTATTACTTATTTTAACAAGAAATATCTTAAACTAAGTTTACCATTTTATGTCTTTATAATTAAGACTATTCATTTCCAGCTGCGAGATATTGCAGCTGGTGCAAGGTAGGGATACCACTAATAATGGCTCACTATAGCACCAAGCCACCTGAGACCAAAAACCACCGCACATGCTTCTACCCACCCCAACCTTACTCTCAACCTCACTCTCTTTTTGCTCGCAGAAAGTTCTGACTTTTTTTTTAATATGTTCTACATGCTTCATTTTAAAGTGTCTTTCTTATTCACAATCTGTATGAGAACCTACCGCTAATATCGATTATCCTATTACAGAAATTATGCAGTATAATCGGTACAAACTGAGTGTACCGATGAAACTACAATCACAGCAAAAAACATGAACAACTAGTTTAACTCTTTTACTCCCTTTGACCAGAACATATTGTTCCTGTCAACTATCATATTTTTCATTCTCTGTTAGTGTTCGCTCAGTCCAAAGTGTCACTCCTTCAATAACAAGTTCAATATCAACTTTTTTTCGTCTTTCATCTTATTTTTGTATGACCCTTGGATAATTCTTAATCTCTAGCCATTCACTTCTCGTCTCCAGGTGATTTACTGTTCTAGAGAGAGAGTATATAGCAACAGAGGGATATTAGCCGCTTAGTTGCACTTATTTGAATAGCTTCTAGTATGAGGGTTTTTTCCGAGAAAAAACGGACGTAAATCTGTGACAATGAACGGAAATATGTGTTTAGAAATACTGAAAATCTTAACTGAAATAAAAACAGCCCAAAACTGAACAAGACTAAATATTTAGGCACTTTACAATAATTGTTTTTTTTAGGGAGGGGGTGTGAATGTATTAAAATTTTGAAGCAAAGGTCTAAGCTCTTGGAAATACACAGAAATTGTAACCCCATTGCCAAGCTCTTCGAAAATAAAATTAAATAAACAAATTTTTTCTCCAACGAAAGCAAAAGACAAATTGCAACTAAACAATGAGATATCATCCTTTACATTAAGGGAGGCACCCACTCTCTCTACCCACCACCCTATACTTGAAAGTTTGACCAGTACTTTCCTGAAAACATTTTAGAGAGTACAGAATACGGAACATTTTTCAAAACATTTAGACAGAAATTTCATACTTTCTATCAGAGGAAAAACCCAGATAAGCCCAGATTTCAGATAAACCCAGAATTCAGTAAATTGATGTACAACCAAAACCTTAAAAATTAATATTTTTCGGAAGTTACGAAAAATAAACTTTAGCACTAACAACCACAGATCTGTGAGACCGGGGGTCAAATACTGTGGCACTTACTCCCTACATACGGTCCACTTGCAGCAGCCGTACTTGTAGGCCATTGACTATGGCCGTGTGGTCAAATACTGGTGCCAGCTGTGGCCCTTTGGTACGAATACTAGTGGCATTAGAGGGATATGTAACACTGGTGAAAGCTACCGAACTAGCATTTACTGAAGATTTGGGTTTGTGCTAGCTTATAAGAAGTAGCCTAAATAAATCTACTAAACAATTGCACAAACTTAAAAATGATTTTGGTTTTGGATTTGTGGCATAGTCACAATCTGTCTAAACAGCACAGTAGAGATTTTATCGGATATAGCCTAGTTTAAATACTTTTTCGTTAAATTTTTATACGGTACACTATGGAGCTTGCCGCATTACGGATAATTATTTAGTTGAAGATCGCTGAAAATTCAAAGGTTTAAAAGAATGCATGACCGGAATAAAAAGGAAATAAAGTTAAACTATATAAGGAACTTAGTTTATGTGTAAATCAAAATTACAGGAGTGGAAATTCTCCGTATTAGAGTAAACATTATGGGGTTGTAGGAAAGCACAAAAGAAATTCAAGGCTTGGATTTTCTTTCGAATGCATTTAGCGGACTATTGAATATCATCTTCAGTAGCGTAGATTATAAGATTCTCTTGTTACGTCAAATTAGCCAGAATTTGTCCATGTTTTGTATGGAAGGTGTGAGAAAGCTGTCTTTTTTCGTTTATTCTTCCGTGTAGAATTTGTATTTTAGCAAATTAGTAGAATTAGTATGTGGAGTAAACGGTAAAAAGAGTGAATATTAGGCATATGACGCGGGATTATTTCCTAGTGTGATTTTTAATACAGTTAATCATCACTGTAATATCCACGTGTTTGTTCCATTTGTAACTCCATGTTTCGAAGTTTTATTTCAGGTCAATTATATTGAGTTTGCCATTAGAGCACTGACTCCAATAGCTTAAATCACCTGAAATAAATCTTCAAAACGTGGAATTTATCTGAGACTTATCTGCTATAAGAGATTAAGCTAAAATGGCAAATTGAATATATTTGCTGAATTAGCAAATCTTAATATAATTTTTCCCAAAAAACTCTGATTACTCTGGGTCATCCAGAAGCCAATACTCAAATGTCAAATCCAATATAAACAACCCGTGAAAAAGTCTTCAAACGATGGAGTTCATCTGGGATTAATCTGCTATAAGAGATTAAGCTAAAATGGCAAATTTAATCTATTTGCTGAATTAGGTTTATATTGGATTTCAATTTGCCATTTTATGTTTTGAAGATTTGTTTCAAGTGATTTATATTGGATTCTTCATTGGAGTACTGACTCCTGGATGAGCCAGGGTAATCAGATTTTTTTTTGGAAAATTATATTGATATTTTCTAATTCAGCAAATATATTCAAATTACAATTTTAGCATAATCTCGTATAACAAATAAATCCCTGATGAACTCCATCCTTTGAAGAATTTTTTCGGATTATATACATTGGATTCGCCATTGGAGTACTGCCTCTTGGATGACCCACAGTAATCAGAGGTTTTGGGGAAAATTATATTAAGATTTCCTAATTCCGCAAATACATTCATTTTGCTATTTTAGCTTATCTCTTTTTGCCATTTTAGCTTAATCTCTTATAGCAGATAAATCTCAGACAAATTCCTTGTTTTGAAGATCTATTTCAGATGATTTATATTGGATTTGCCATTGGAATACTGACTCCTGGATGACCCACGATAATCAGAGCTTTTTGGAAAATTATATTGAGATTTCCTAATTCAGCAAATAGATTCAATTTGCCATTTTAGCTTAATCTCGTATAGCAGATAAATTTCAAATAAATTCCATGTTTTGAAGATTTGTTTCAGGTGATTTATATTGGGTTCTTCATTGGAGTACTGACGCCTGGATGACCCACGGTAATCAGAGTTTTTTGGGGAAAATTCTATTGAGATTTCCTCACTCAGAAAATAGATTCAATTTGAAATTTTAGCTTAATCTTGTATAGCAGTTAAATCTCAGATAAATTCCATGTTTTGATGATTTACTTCAGGTGATTTATTTTGGATTCTCCATCCGCGTACTGACTCCTGGATGACTCACAATAATCAGAGTTTTTTGGGGGGAGAATCATATTGAGATTTCCTAAGTTCAGCAAATAGATTCAATTTACCATTTTAGCTTAATCTCGTATAGTAGATAAATATCAGATAAATTCCATGTTTTGAAGATTTATTTCAGGTGATCTATTTTGGATTCACCATTGGAGTACTGACTCCTGGATGACCCACGGTAATCAGAGTTTTTTTGGAAAAATTATATTAAGATTTGCTAATTCAGCAAAGAGATTCATTTTGCTATTTTAGCTTAATCTCGTATAGCAGATAAATCTCAATAGTATATTGCGTGTCGAGATTCTTGTTGGCATGGTGTGACTGACAAATATGGGGCTTATTTTCTTACTCTGTTAAGTTCTTATTACATTTTTGAACGAAGATACCAGTTGGGCAGGAAAAAGTGCGATTTATGGATTCAAAGAGACCGGCTTATATATGGAGCAGCAGTTTGGAATCAAGAAAACTATCTATTAATTTAACTCGGCTAGTGAGGTGGAAGGGGTCACTTTTAAAAATGGAAAGGAGCTCATTATAAAAAATACAAACTGATAAGGAGGTCGTTAAAACAGGTGAACAAAATCGGTCAGAAATAGTTTTTAAGGTTGCGTTTACTAAAGAAAAAAGTTGGTTTGAGAGTGAGACAAATTAAACTAAAAATTATAATGCAGACCAACATGAAAGTTCGCTCACAAGGAGAGTTGGTGTAGTGACCCATTGGCGAAATGGGAAGGCCAAGCCGCCCAGCCTAAAAAACAAAATGGTTGATATTCCAGCTTTAAATTCAAATGATCTTATAAAATAGGATACTCCAAAGCCAATTACTTGAAAGTACCCGAAAGATATGGTCAGAAAATCCATAAGATAATAGCTGGAGCTATGGCCCACAATAACGGAAAAATAGATGAGCTTTCGGAACCATGCAAAACATATAAAAAACTGCATGGAAAATTAGTTGAAATGACAATTGATTCTTGCGGTGCCCAAACTTGTGTGCGAACTCTCCTAATTAATAGGACAGAGGTAAATCACAGGGAAGCGTTGCAACAGCATGTTATTATGAAAATAAAAAGTCATGCCTTTTAGCATGAGTGAGAATAAAAATAGCAGAGGACGATTTAAAGGTTCTAAGTAGTAGTATACACCCAATAAAAGTAGGTGTAGCGCCTTTTCCTGCAGTGAATGTTCTCGCAGGAGGAGACTTTGGATACACCGAGGATCTATTATTCCTAAATTCAACTTCTATAATGGTGGGGGTTAGCTTGAATTCCGTCGTTGAGCGGGAGATGTGAAATTAGCCGTTGGGGTGGAAGTCATTCCGGAAGTCATGAATGATAGCCAGTTCTCTCAACAAACAACTGTTAAGCCAGATGTGAACTGTATACCGAGGCAGGGCCTTTCCAATCTTGGGTCCCTGGAACATAATCTCTTCCGTTACCAGTCATAACGTATTCCTCCAAAGTCTTAACTATGTAGCCTCGTTCCCTTCTTAAACTGCATTGGTATCAATATTTTTACCCTCCAAACATTCTTGAGCCTTATATCTAATTTCAAACTTCTTTTGGCATCGACACTTGTTCTTCATAGGATTCCTCCATTGAGAGGTTCACTCACATCCTTACCCCATTCTTCTTTGCTTCAATCATTAAAGCGAACCTTTCTGTCTATTGCCATGACCAATTTTAAGTTGTGTCATGGGCAAGTCTTGCGTTAATTCAAATGTAGATTTTTTTTTCATCGTTGGAGGTTAACAGGCTAATTGAGCCAGTCCCTCCTGAAACTTAGTATCTTCCCATACAGAAAAGCCCTATTTTCACTTCTCTGAAATACATATTGGTGAGGTCAAAAAAATTCCAGATTTAATCGTGCTACTAGGCTCTGATAAGTGATGATTCAGGACTTCTATGATTGTTGTCCTTTTTTATTTGCCCATTCTACTGGTGAGCTGGCCGAGACATAATTCCTTTCAATCTGGGCCCAAGAACCTCGTCACTGTATTAACACGATTATTTTCCAATACTTTTGTGGCTCCCCTCACTAAAGATCCAAAACCTGGCTGAGACAAGCAGTCAAACAATCGTTTCTGTCGTTCTACAGACACGTTGAATATCAATGGATCCTTGGCCAAGTTGATGTCATGGCAGTAAAATCTGTAGCCAAGCTGTTTGGTGGCTGCTGTGAAAATTGGCCAAAGAAGCATGACGGGAAGACTATTAAAGTTGATGATTTTGAAGTCAATATTTTGTATTTGTAGCTTGGACTTTCTGATTAATGTGGCGTGGTGGGGGTTATTTATCTTAGGTGAAGGCTGTCAGGTGCTGTGGCCCTAATTATTAGATAAATACCCTTTTCGTAAGCTTAGTATGATTTCCTCTTTAAATTGGTTGCTCCAAACCTGGCCCCATGTATTCATTAAATTTCTTTCGCCATGTTAACATTTTCTTTGGTTTAAGAGATTAAGAGGCGTCCTTAAAAAAAAATCTTCTAATTACCATGCTTCTGGAAAATCTAGGCTAATGGTGAATCATGCACGAAATCAAATTAAAAACAAGTTTTTAGCTGAAAGGAAGGAGCGACATTAAAACTTAAAACGAACAGAAATTACTCCGCGTATAAAAGGGGCTGTTCCCTCTTTACGCCAAAGTTTAACTCTTTCTCTCAATTCTACTTTATAAAATAGTAAACGACTAATTAATGACACTTATATATTTAAATCAGCATAAAAATCTGATTCTTTCGGTGCATCTATTAGTATCAAAATTCCGTTTTTTAGAGTTTCGTTTACTATTGAGCCGGGTCGCTCCTCACTGTAGTTCGTTTCCACGAGCTGTTTGACAAAATTAGCTTGAAAAAGCCAAGGGTTAATTTTGTAGTTTAATTCATAGTACAATTCATATGCCTTGATTGCTATTGGTCAAAGCTTGAGCGACCATGTCGGATGTTACTCTTTGATATATGCATTATTCGAACTCTTGTTTTAGTTGAGTTTTGATGTATCTTCTGACTAGGAATAGGTAAAGAGTCCTTCATCATTTGAGGCATCTGTCACGAGAGAAGATGCAGTTTTGGAGAGTGCGACCCAAGGGTCATGGCCAATTTGTAGAATAAGAGCAGCGGTCGTTAAAACCAGATCATTCTCTCCCCAATTCTAGTTTCGAACTTTGGGTTTTTTTAGTGAGGTGAGAATTAGAGAGAGAGAGGGAGCTGAGGGATTACAGCTTTCACAATTAAAGATGCAATTTAACTAAACTATTTTTCTTTATCATACGGAGAATTCTTTGGTATCCCTAATCCAGTGAACTAGTAATAACAGCCACGGGTTTGTGACTCCTTAGAAGAAATACTGTGACACTTACTACCTACAGATAGGGCACTTGTACCAAACCATACTGATAGTTACTTTAGAACCGCAGCAGCTCAAATATTTGGAGGTCCAGTACTCGTAGAACCTGTAGCCCGCTAAAGATAAACCATGAGTGAGCAGGGCTGTGTGGTAAATTTTGGTGCCAGCGGTGGACATGCGGTAAGAATATAAACATTCTAGATGTTTTGTCCTTTGAGGGTGTTGAGGGCAATATTAGAAGACAGTATCCTATTTTGAAGATTCTAGATGTTTTGTCCTTTGAGGGTGTTGAGAATTAGAAAGATATTCTCCCGTTTTTCTTCCTTCTGAATAATCAAATTATTCAGTTTTCTTGTTTTCTTGCGTGGCAATTTTTAACAGGTAATGACGCAATTGACACCCTGTGTACAGGGGTGTATAAAATATTTAATTGAGCAACACTTATTATTAAAGTCACATATTACACATATAATATATGAATTATGTACAAATTTGTTGACTCAATGTACAGATACTAAGCTATATTAGCAATTATTGATCCCACCAGAACCCTTTATTTTTTGCTGCTAATGCTCTGAAATCATGTATTGTAATACTAAAAGTAAACCCCTCGGTTTGGAGTATATTTGCTCGTTTAAGCTATGATGCTGTTCCTTATAATGTGATGGAAATTGGTGTACTTTCAAATTCATATTTGACCCTAATTTCATGGAGCCTCAATTCTAGGGAGTATAATGCCTAAATGGTAAAACAATTACTTGGAGGGAGGGATATATCAGAGAACACGGAAACGGATGAATATTTTCTTATATATCTACAAAAAGAATCCATGAAGAAATTATGGCAAAAATATTCCTATTTCCGTTTTGCCTTTTGCATTTTTTTCAGATATAAATCTGGAAAGCTAAAAGAGGAGCTTTCTAACCTCACCAAGGACAGAAGGTTATTGCAATTTTCTCCTTAATTTCTTACATTTTTATATATTATTTTTATTTTAGTTAGTTTGAGACGGAATCAGTTTCACCACTAAGTTTCTTGTGATTCTCCTGTTGTTCGCTCTTTTTTGGTAAAGTCTTGAATCGGGTCACTGATATCTGTATCTCTGATATTTAGTTCCTTTAGGCTCCGTATATAAGCTATTAGAAAGTCTGGCCTTACACCTAAAGAGGCCTGACCTGGGTACCGAAAAACCATCTTTGTCCTAACTTTTTCTTAATTAAAGACAATGATTGTCACAAATACTACATCTCAATTTTGTCAGTACACTTATTCCGCAGAATACTTATCAGCAGAAAACTGCTTAAATAACTTAATAACATCTATCCGATGTTATCGACATGAACCTGACACTTATCCTACGATATGCTCACCAGCAGAAAACTACATAAGTATCTTAATAGGATCTACTCGATGTTACCCAACATAGAGGCAACACTTACGCTAAGATAAATTTACCATTAAAAAACTGCATAAGTAGCTTAATAGCATCTACCCGATGTTACCCGACGTAAGCTCAAGACTTATCCTACGATATACTTACCAGCAGAAAACTGCATCAGTATCTTAATAACATCTACCCGATTTTTAGCTGCAGCTGAATGAAGTACTGTTCGTCCTTGAAAATTCGTGAGTCGGGCCCTGTCTGGTTTTTTGAAAAGAAGCTTTTCTACCTCCTGGACAAGTCCAAGCTCAGCGGCCTAAAATAATTAAAAGACTTTGCTAAAATTCAGCAGTGCATTATCTTCTAATGACTTGACTGATGTAATTACTAGTAATTCAAAAACTGACAAATTCAAAACTTATGAGTAATTAGCTAGTACCTTTTTTGGCATAATTTTATACTTTTTTTACTTTGGAATTTTTAATATATTCTTTCTTTTTGTACAATTTTGTATTTTTTTTTTATGCAATCATTTTAGTGTTAAATATGTTAATCATCCATCTTCTATTATTCTTATGTTACGTTATGAAACAATAGCAAAAAATTCCATGAAAAGTAAAGAACGAACTCAGCATTAAAAACGATCTGAAATTAGTGTAAAGCAAATGTTGACTATAAAAGTTTCTTTGGTGTTATTATATAGTTTTCATTCAATTAGTTTTTCTTGTGTTCCTCGATTTTAAATCAAAATTTATTTTTAAATGTTTTATTATCTATTATTGCTTCCATTTTTTTTATTCATTTTGGTATCAAATTTTACTAGTAAATATTCAGCCCTTAAAATTTCTTATCGTATACAACTACACAAAAATAAAGTTATTCTATGGAAAACAAAGAGCAACTTAAACTTAAAACTTAAAACAAGCTAAAAATAGCTCAAATGATGTGTTGAACCCCAAAATATCTTTTGGATTATTTTTCATGTTTTGTAAGTATTTACAAAACATAAAGAAAAACAAAATATCCATGGCAACTAAAAAGTGAAATAAAAACTTGAAGGGAACGACATTTTTCGTACTCCCTACCGTTTGAAATACGTTCAGTCAGCCAGGTACCCAGAACAATTCTTGGGCAAATTTTCTGGAAAATATCTAGCAAATCTTCTTCTGCTTTTCGGAGCACCCATGTTTTACAGCCATATTTGACCACTGTTATCAATGTTCCTTCCAAAATTATAACCTTGGTTTGCAAATTTTCTTCCTATTCTTTAAAATTAATCTTTAGCTGTGAAAAAACACCCTGAGCCTTTGCTATTCTACTTGTAACATCTTCACTGCTCCCACCGTCTTTACTGATAATAATACCAATGTAAGCGAAGCTGTCCACCTGATCTATCTTTTCATTACCGAACGTCAGCCTTTCATCTTCAGTTATTCTTGGCCTTTGTGACTTAGTCTTCTCAACAAAAATTTTTCTAGCATTTTCTAGCACATTGAAATTACAAAACATCATCAAAGTCCATCAAAATTATCCATATAAAAAAAGGTAAAAGATGGGGCACTAGACCCTTAACGTCTGAACTGGCGGTGTTGATCTCCGTCTCAAGGTCACACAGCCAGGAAGTGCAATGAGGAAATGAGGGTACATATAAAGGGGGTTAGAATACACATAAAGGGGGATAGAATACAACTCTGCTAAACTCCTGGCTTAATACAAAACCAGCTGCTAGCCTCATTTCCTACCTTCACCGCAGCAGTGTTATTCTCGTACATAGCAGTAATCACTTTAATGCGTTTGTTTGGTATACCATACAAGGATAAGACCTTTGCTAAAGCTCTTCTACCAATAAAATTGGACGATTGGTCGTAATCTATAAAACAGAGGACTAAAGGTGTTCGATAACCTTGACACTTCTCAGTGATTACCCTAAGAGTGACAATTTGGTCAACACATCCTCCACATTTACTAAAACCGCTCTGGTCTTCCCTTAGAACTTTATCTACAGCATCTCTTAGTCTAAAATGTATCATATTACTATATAATTTGCTACCTACAGAGATCAGACAGATGTCCCAATAAATTACCACACTCACTCTTATCACCTTTCTTATACAGTGCTTAAAATTAATGTTTTCCCTAAAATCGTTGGGAACTTCCCCTTTTTCAAAAATCATATTCGTAATCTTCAGTAATTTATTTCTAACCTAAGACCCACCATATTTAAGAAACTCATTTACCACAATAACAGTAAATGGAGCCTTATTATTATTTTTTTTATCCATCCAGTATTTTCGTTAATTCTTCCTCAAAAAACAAATATTCCTTCACATCCAAAGTATTCAGACTTTTCCATTTTCCTCTAAATCTTTTTCTACTTCTCTATCTCGGTTTAGCACATTCTCAAAATGTTCTGTCAATCACTTTCTAACTCTTTCCTTATCACTAATTGTGGACCCGTTCCAGTCTTTAAAAGAGACAAGTCTGGATTCACTATTCCCTCTCAATTTATTAACGTGCCAGTACAATATTTTACTATTATACCGTCAAGTTGCATCTTCCAGATCCTCGGCAATTTTATCTATGGTCTCCACTTCACACCTCCTTAAATTAAGATTTTATTGCTTTTTCCACTTTACATTTCTTTTGTTTTCATTTGATCTATTATTTTAGGTAATTTTAGTACAAACCACTTCTCCTCAATTAAACATAAAGCTTTTTTCACTAATTTTCCTATCTGCAGTCATAACTGTCCTAATTTAAGACACCGTCAGCAACTTCAAAAATTGTTTTATTAAAATTATTCCTACCATTATCCTCATTGTCAAATTTTAGACTCTCAAGTTTAGTGTTCAACTGTTCTTGGAATCTTTCTCTCAAATTCTCATCCTTTAGTCTATCAACATCATAACTTCCCAGGAGATAGCTATTCGTCCGAAAGTTCAGCTTTAAATTAACCGTAGATACCACTAGATGGTGATCTTCACTTTTAACATCAACAACAGCACTCCTATATGCCCTAGTATATTGTGTTGATCCTGCCAGTCTTCAGTTTACTATAGCATAATCAGCAGTGTTTTCTGTCTTACGGTCTCGTGAAAACCATGTTAACTTATGGGCCATTTAATGACCAAACACTTTATTGATTACAACTAAATTGTTTACCTACAAAACTGTAAAAGTCTATACCCATTACGGATAGGATACGTAGCCTTTTTCCTTACCTAGGCTAGGATGCCATCTATCCCTATGTCTTCCAGCCTATGCGTTAAAATGCCCTAGGAAAAACATGATATTTATGCTGTGGGACACTGTCTATTTGCTCCTATAACTGTAAGAAAAGTTCATCTGAGTCACTGGTATCTCTGTTAGTCGGTTCTACAGGGGCATATACTACTATAACTGAAACCCTGAACTTTTTAGTCATAAAATGAGCAATTAGTATTCTATCATTGATACTTTCCCAGCCTAAACAAGAATTAGCAACTTCCTTATTCATCATGAGTCCTACTCCCTGTCTATGTACCCCATCCTTCCTATCTGAGTAAACAAATTCTATTCACCTAATTTCATGCTACCTACCCCTGAAATATCTTTCTGAAATTCCTGATAACTCCAGTTCGAATCGTCTGAATTTGTCAGCAAAAATGTTGATACAATAGCCATTTTTTAACGTTGTAATATTCCCAGTTCCAATTTTCTTGTTCTTTAAATCATTGACATTAATTTTGCCTCAGGGAAAGTAATGATCCCGGATGCCAGGGAAAAACTAGGATCACATATTTTCCCCAGTCTACACCGATACGTTTAAGCCGGCTTAGAACCGAACAGCAAAAAGTTCTTGGGACCTCCAGTATGAATGGAGGCTTTGCGCAATCCTGGGCCTGTCTTCGTCAAAATATGGTTTTCAGCACTTGGCGATGCTCTTCTATCAACAAGGGTCGAAATCCTGCACAGACAGTCAAAACAGACCATCAAAATACTCCCGTCAAAACAGACAAAGCACAGAAGAATTATCCATTATCAGAATCCCGTGCGAATGCTGTGTCGTTTACTAGGCTATTATTTTCCTCGAGGGGCACCAATGGAAATAGAGTTGACTACAAGATCCCCAGTCATGTAGGTATCATCCCTGCAGGGATGGAGGAGGCATCCCTTTACAGAAGAAGTTGCCCGTTGATCTGGATCTTACGCCCTGCCGCAGTTGTCCTCCCAAAGAGTATCCTCCCGCGATGGTTTTCTGCGTCACCCTCTAATTTAACACGTTACTGGGAGAAGGCTGGTAACTTACGGGACGTTTGGAAACTCTATTGAGCCCTTTTGAGTGTGCATTTGATGGGCCTTCTTCCTCCTCCACCTGTACTTAAAGTCCAATGTGAGGTTGCCCCAGTTTCTGTTATGTACCCCTATGGACAAGGTCCCCCTTCGGCCCGTGCCTCCTATGGAGGTACCCTACAAATCTGTGGAGTGTTTCCCTATCACCACCTTGGGACACACTGAGTGACCTGGGGGAGGCTTTAGATTGATTGAATGATTAAAATTTAGAATTATTTAAATTTGTGTTACTATTAATGTGGGAAGTTTTAGTTCCACCAAGGTGCTGGTCTTTTAACTAGTTTTTCCAAGGGATGAAGTTTTTAAAATTTGTTCCTTGGAGTTTTTAGATTCTGAATTGTTGTATTTGAGGGATGTTTTATTTTGTAATAGCTACCCGATTAAATTCATTGATAAAATAATAAAAAATAGACGCATTAAGCACAACAATAGGGTTATTGAGGTTTCACAGTGCACAGAATTAAACTTACCGAAAAGGTTCATTTCTTTGCCTTATGTACCTACTTTGGGGGAGATGCTTAAACGAATTTTAGGTAAGCATAACATTGATACTTGTTTCCAATCAGTGAGACCATTAGGTAGTTTTCTTAATTCTGGGAAGGAGTTAACCCGGGGAGATTTAGTTAGTGGGGTGTATAAAATTCCTTGTTCCTGTGGAAAGTTTTATATTGGTAGAACTCACCAATAATTTACTGAAAGATTTATTGAACATCGAAACTCAATAGAAAAAACCCTACAATTAAGAAAGCCTCCGGAAACTTTTATTTCGGCTCTAGCTGAACATGCATTCTTTCATCCCGAACATTTTATACAATTTGATGAGGCTACAGCTATTTCTAATGATAGAGGTTTTTCTCAGTGGGCGAGGGAGGCTATAGAAATTAAAAAACATATATTTGCCAATCTTTCAATAAATAGAGACACAGGGAATTTAAATATTGACCCAATTTATGATTTTCTTTTGAAAAATGAACCAATAATCAATACGGGAATTAAATTTTACACAATCACCAGGGGACAAGATTACCTACTAGACCAAAAAGAGTTGCTTCAGTATTAGCTTACAAGAGGACTATTTCGTAATAGAATAGTTAACTAAGTTTCAATTTTCATTATTTTTCCTCTTGTGCTGAGGACGCCTTGTTTGGATACAGGTGAAATATCCGCGTTGTTTTAGTCTTTCCTCTCTACTGACCGTCGTCTCGTTTGAGTTTTTTTGTAGAGTTTTATCTCTCTTTGTTGTTTATCTTAATCCTATGTGTCTCAAAGTTGATAATTTATTGAAAGATTTCCAAAGCCCTGCTACAAGTCTTTCTGGTTAAATTTGAGAAGTGGATTCTGCAATTGACGTTAATGCAGAACGAATCAAGAGCACTAGCTCAGGGAACTTTTGTCTAGCATAGCAAGAATTGAAAGAATAGAAAAAGTGCAAAAAAGTGGAAATTTAACCTATGTAATTTTTCTCCGACTATAAAAGGAATATATCTAAAAGAAGATCTTATATTACGTGTTTTATTCCGTGTGGTGCCCCATTTAAGTATAACCGTACACGATGTTATTGACACATTTCATTTACCATCACAAAAAAGTGTCCACCCCGTTGTGGTGAGATTTGTGACTATTCTGATCAGATCTATAGATCTCAAATTCGTGATACTGAAATCATATCAAAATTTTCAAAGTATGACCTTACTGAAGCTTCTGATTATTCAGCTAGTGAACAGTTCGCGCGAGGGAAGTTTTTATCAGTTATGATACAAGCGAAAAAAAGTCAGTCAAACGTTAAGTTGAGGGATGTGAAACTTTTCTTGGAAATTGTTTATTAATGTGCGATAAAATAAACGACAAAGTATTAAAAGTAAAAAATTGATGAAGCTATAGTCCGTTAGTCAGGGAATTCGGAAGAGAGTAGAAGTGATGTTAACATACTGGAAAGACAAAGAAAAGAATCAGTATCATCCCAGGAATCAGATTCTACTATCACACCTAAAATCACGATGAGAAGAAGGTATGGGATGGTGGTGAGCCCAAATGACAGGAATAGTCAACCCAGTACAGCATATATCCGACAGAATAGTCAGGGAGATAAAAGGAGAGTTGTTAGTCGTGGGACTTATGACGACAGGTTGCAAACGGTCGGCCGTCGTGCTTTGCAGTTTGGAGACGGGGTCCCTCCCTGGTCTTAAACGGTATTCTGTTGATCAACGTCTTTTTGATGAGCATTTTGAGGGTAATTTCAGTGCTAATAATAGTCAATAGAAGGAGCTGGCCCAACGGCAAAGTAGTAAGTACATTAATTTGTTGCAGGGGAATATCCAAGGTCATAGTGATGATAAATTTAATGATTTGTTTAGGCTACACGATTATAATGTTACCAGCTTAGTTGAGACTTGACAGTATTTGCGGCAGTATTTAGAAAAGGTTTTTAAAGTTTCCGTGTTTCAAGAAAAAGAAGTAAAAATAATCGAATTTATGTTTGTCTTATACTGTTGATTAGGAAAAGTATATTTAGCGCATGTGACAGGTTAAAATTGCAATCAGAGAATGTGATTTGGTTGCAGATTATTAAAGGAATTGTTAAGTTTTTTATTTATGCGGTGTATATCCCTCCAGAATCAAGAAGTCATAGTTAGAAGGAGGATACGCGGGACATTTTGTATGCAGAGGCGTTTAGCTATAAAAGATTGTATATAGATTACAAGTGTATCAAACAGTTCGTGGTAACGAACTGTAGTAAGGAGCGACCCGGCTCAATAGTAACCGAAACTCTAAAAAATGAGAATTTTGATGCAAATAGTTACATCAAAAGAATTGCATTTTAATGCTGATTTTTAAATATATAACTTTCATCAATATTAGTCTTACCCATCGAAAGTTACGAGCCTGAGAAAATTTACCTCATTTTAGAAAATTAGAGAAAACACCCCCTAAAAATCATACAATCTTAAAGAAAATCACACCATCAGGTTCAGCTTATCAGAGGACCTCATTGTAGAAGCTTCAATCTCCTATCTACAAAAATGTCAAATTTAGCATTTTTTGCCAGAAGACAGATCACGCATGCGTGTTTATTTGGTCTTTTTGTTTTTTTTGTTTTTTTTTCTTTTTTCCCCAGAAGTGATTGTATCGACCGAGTGGTCCTATAATGTCGCCTGAAGGCTCATTCTAACGGAAATTAAAAGTTCTAGTGCCCTTTAAAAGTGACCAAAAAATTGGAGGGCGCATAGTCCCCCTCCCATGCTCATTTAATGCCAAAAGTCACCAGATCAAAATTCTGAGATAGCCATTTTATTCACCTTAGTCGAAAAACCTAATAATTATGTCTTTGGGGACGACTTACTCCCCCGCAGTCCCCGTGGGAGGGGCTGCAAGTTACAAACTTTGACCTGTGTTTACATTTAGTAATGGTTACTGGGCAGATGTTTTCAGTTTTTTTGGCTTAGGGGGGGAGAGTTGATGAGGGGGTAGGGTTACGTGGGAGGATATTTCCATGGAGTAACTTCTTATGGGGGAATGTTTCATGGTTTCAATGAAGGGGGCGCAGGATTTTCTAGCATTATTTGAAAAAACAATGAAAAAATAAATATGAAAAGTTTTTTCTACTAAAAGTAAGGAGCAGCATTAAAACTTAAAACAAACAAAAATTATTACGCATATGAGGGGTTTACCTCCTCGTAATACCTCACTCTTTACGCTAAAGTATTTTTAGTAATTTCAACTATTTATTCTACGGCCTTTTTGATTCAGAGGTCATTCTTAAGGAATTGGGATAAAAGCTTTAGTGTAAAGAGCAAGGTATGGACGAAGGGTGAACCCCTTCATATACGCAATAAAAACATACGATTATAGAAGTTCGTTACGTAAGTTAATTCGTAAGTTACGTATATTTTTTACCAATGGAAACGTTCGTAAAAAATTAAAAGTTCTAGTTGCCTTTTTAAGCAATCACAAAATTGGAGGGCAGCTATGCCCCCTCCCTCGCTCCTTTTTTCTCAAAATCTTGACTAATCTCCGATTAATTGCAATTAATCAATATACAAATTTAGTTTTAATTATTTATATGCGGAGAGCCAAGATCAAAACATGCATTAATTCAAAAACGTCCAGAAATTAAATTTAAAAAAAAACAAGTTTTTTAAACGAAAGTAGGGAGCAACATTAAAACTTAAAACGAACAGAAATTACTCGGTATATGAAAGGGGCTTTTCCTCCTCAGCCCTACTCTTCTTCTCTTAACTCTACTTTTTGAAACAGTAAGAAACTTTAGCGTAAAGAGTGAGTCGTTGAGGAGGAAAAGCCCCTTTCATATACGGAGTAATTTCTGTTCGTTTTAAGTTTTAATGTTGCTCCTCACTTTCATTTAAAAAACTTGTTTTTCTTTATTTAATCTGTGAAGTATTGATCCTTCACAGGCGGAGGTAGAGGATGATGGTATGAATGATGAGAAAATGCAAGAATGTTTGAACATGTATGGGAAAAGGACAAGTAAGGACCGGTCGCAGAGGAAAAATAATTGAAGAACTAGACTTTTACATTTTTATGGAATTTAGAAGCTAGTAATTTTAAACGGGAGTTTGCGAAAAGACAAAGAAAGGGGTATTTTACAGGCTTTTGGGTTGGTAGTCCAAGTGTTATTGACTATGTTTTAGTTAATGTAAGCCTTTGGTCGGCATGTCGAGACTTAGGAGTTCTGAGAGTTATGGGGCCTGGTCATTGACCTATTATAGCAGATATATAGGTTGATAGGGCTATAACTAGGAATGACAGGAATATTTCTCATAGTAATAAAACTAATTTCATTTAGAAAAAATGAGGTAGATAAGATTGGGGAGGATAAGGTGGTCAAATGGATAGGAGGGAGTATAGTTGAGAGAAAACCGAAAGAATTATAGAGAATAGCCAAGTGGATAAAGGCCTATGACAATTATGCCAGATAATTTAGAGTTTAGAAACTTAGAATTAAGCAAGTAGAAGAAAAGCGAAAAATAAGAAGGAGAAGGGATTTTCGGATTATGATTGGGCAGAAAAAAAGGAAGTGGTGGAAGCACTAAAAAAGCCGAAACAGAATTACGAAGAATTTGATCCTTAGGTTTATCGACAGAAGTGGAGAGAATATAAACAGACACTTCGAAGTAAAAAGAGGGAACAAGATAATGTCAGGAACAAAAAAATCTGGCAACTAGTACGAGGATCTAGTTACCCGTCTACTACAGAGCAAATACTGGGAGCTGATACCCGGCCCGAATACCTTGAATCACTGGATAACACAAAGGTTAGTGGATTGGAGGATTTATCACAGAGTTTAGGCCATCAGGCGTGCTACCCACTCAGATTTGAGGATTACAAACTTATATCACCAATTATGCATGAGATATTGGTAAAGCTCTATGAAGTCTGTGAAGGGAGGGGTGTCTTCACTGGGGACAGATGGGACGATGGGACCCTGATGAAAATTTGGAAGCTGGGATAAACAATTTTTGCTGCAATTTTGATTAGTTTATTTTCAGCTTTGGTAAGTTCGTATAAGTAAGTTCTGAAAAGTGGAGTTTGTCAGTTATGACACCATTATTAAAGAAGGGCGATAGGTCTCATCATAACAATTATCGAGGAATTCATTTAGGGAATAGTTTACCAAAGTTTTTTGTGAGGTTTTAGATTTTAGACTAAGGAGGTGGATAGAAAATAGGGATGTTTTGGATAAGATTCAGGCGGGTTTTTTGACAATGCTTTGGGACGACTGATCATACATTTAGTCTGCAGGCTTTAGTTAATAAATATATTAATGCTAAAAAAGAAGGTTGTACACGACATTTATAGATATTAAATGAGCTTTTGATGATGTTTTTAGGTTTTTATTCATGGCAAATTTGCTAGACATAGGTCTCCAGATCCCGTTTGTGTTAGTTTTAGCTCAAATTTTTACTAGAACAGTTGTTAGAGTTGTAAACAAGTTTCAGGGGTAGTTGGATGATATAAAGGTGTTAAACAGGGTTGCACATTGTCTTCTAAACTATTCACCATATTTATAAATTCTGTAGTGGTGATTACCCATTCACAAAGGAATCATCAGAAATTACTTGATATTTTAGGTAATTATTTGGAAAGGAAAAAGTTAGAACTTCATGTGGATAAAACCGCAGTGTTCGTAAATGTGAAGACTTGAAGAGGATGTTAAACTTAGTTTTAAGAGTAGAAAGGTAAGATTAGTGTAGGATTGGTCATATTTAGGTCTTAAGTTTAAGGCGAAAGGAAATTTATTTAGTATGTAAGGCATGCTGTAATATGGAATTAAGAAGTCAGCTTAGGGATATTACAAAGATCCAAGTAGTTAAAGATGTTTTCAGGGCTGAAATTTTAGGTGTGATGCACTATGGATCTGAGGTTTGTGGGAAAGCGAAGGGAGATAAGCTAGAAACAGTGCAATTAGGAGTATAGGAGCTTGGTAGTTAGAGGTGATTTTGGTTTGTTTTCTTTAACAGCTCGTAGGCTAATTTACATGGCTAGGTTTTGGGGAAAAAATTAGTAACGACTACTGTGCGCCAGATGAAGGTGACTAATTTAGAAATGTTGAAGGGTAGCTCTGGTAGGGAGCGGCCGTATCAAATTAAGAAGGTATTAGATCAGTGTGGACTAAGCCATATGTAAGGGGATGGTTTGAGCTCGAGGATATGGTGGACCAAGTAAGTGGAATAGTTGAAAGGATTTTACAGGACCAAGAAATACAGGCATAGCAGACCCAACGTTCGCTTTCGAATTCACTGGGTCTTTATTGCCGGTCGAAGGATATTTGGGGTGGAGTATTATTTTTCAAGGTGGGTTTGAATAAAAATGAAATAAAGCTAATATAATGAAGAAATGAATATAATGAAAAAATAAAGCTAATATAATTGAAATGAGGTTTGATAGTTTGCCACTGGCCCAAAGAAGAAAGTTTTTGAGAGGTTAAGGTCAAGGGCTAGTCCTTATTTTTGTCCTGTATGTGGAGGTTTAGATGAGAGCATATATGAATTGATGTGTGGATGTGAGGAGCTGAATAATTGGAGACTTGAAGTGTTTGGTAGGTGGAATTATGACTTTGCGTTGTTTGTGAGAGTGGTGAGTGTGTGCGGATGGGTGTTTTAAGGGTATTAGGAGCTTGGTACGATTCCTTCGTCTCGCGACGAATCATAGAAGTAGATTTTGTGTAGGATTGTGTTAGGATTTGTGCAATTTCCTTTCCTCGCAATTGTTATTTGTTTATATTTTGGCTTTATATTTATATTTTGTTTAAATTTTGGGCTTTTAGCGAATATAAATTTTATTCTATTTCGCTTCTTCATTCCTAGTAATATCTTTTTGTTATAGTTTTTACGCTAAAGCTATTAAATTTCTACGCAATTTTCATTTTCATCAGCTTGTTTCCAGAGTCTAAATTCTAAAGAGACTAAATTATGTATTAACTTTTTTTATCAGTACCAGTAATATCAACAAAGTGACTTCCTGCACCCTGGGCCCATCTTCGGTTTATTTATGGCTGAACACTTCAATTTTATCAGATTTATTATCTGATTGTTTCAAAATTATGAAGCTTTTTGGGTAGTATGCTATTTTCATCAGTGTTGCCACGCTGAACCGTGGAAAAAAATTTGAAAACTAAGTGGTCAAATTTGAAATCGCTTTTTGTCTATAAGATTAACAACATTAACAATTTGTATCTTCCTAAAGACAACTTATTACGTGTATGAGGGGGTTCGCCCCCTTGTCAATACCTCGCTCTTACACTAAAGCTTGAATTTTGTCCCAATTCTTTAAGAATGACCCCTGAATCACACAGGCATTGAGGTGTAGACAAACCCCCATATATGCATTATAATTTCTGTTCGTTTTAAGTTTTAATGCGGCTCCTAACTTCCAGTTGAAAAAACTTTTTATATTTATTTCTTATTGTTTCTTGTTAGACAATGCTAGGAAATCCTGCGCCCTCTCTATGAAAATTCTCTTCCTTAATGATAAATTCCTCTATGGAAAAATCCTCCCACATAACCCCTTCCCTGCCATCCGGGAAGGCTACACTTCTTTTTAAAGCTGTTTGATGCAATAAATCCTTAGCTTTTCTTTGTGGATTTTCTACTCGCGGTTCGTTTTTTTTAATTGGGTACCCGAATCTACCCAAAACTACATAACTGCAGTTTGAAGTCGTTATGTTACATGTTATTTAAAAGAAACACACCCAAGAAGTGAAGTTAGGTTAATCTTAATGACATACAACCTTCATATAACATTTATTTATACAATAATATAGTTTGGGCTATATATTTGCACATTAGGGAGAGGGGGGTAAAATATTTGCATAGTGTTCCTGACCTAATCTAAATGATTTCCGAGACCACACTGGCTAATCATAACAAAACACAAAATTGCAAAGAAAAGAAGACCGACCCTTTCTGAGTAACGGTGAAAGGGTAAGTTATCCTTTCACCATTACTAAGAAAGGGTCATCATATTTTAGCTTTGTATTCTGCACTGAAATATTTGCAAAAATGTCAAAAAAAAATTTTTTTGTTGGCTGTTGTGTGCAATTTTGTATTTTGCCTAATCTAACCCAAACTAAACTTACCTAATTCCCACCCCTAATGTGCTAATATATAGCCCAAATTATAAGAGTTCATACATTGTCAACCGTCATTGGTTTTTGCAGCTACGAAACCGGTTTTCTGATATCTAACCTAAGCGTAATTCTTCAGTGTGTTTCGTTTAATTAACAAATTCCATCGTTTTCATCAAAGATCAATTCCCGACTTTTTTACAAATTTTTCAGGTATAAGCCTGTAATTAGCGTTGTTGAGAAGGAAACAAATTAAGAAAACTTAACTTCATAATATGTAGAATCGCTGTTCTTAACACATTTTGAATGCAATATTATTATGCTTTACCCCCATTCCCTAATGGTCAATATATAGCCCTAACTTTATATTTCCCTTGTTTTTCGTTTCTAGATTTCGCCAGTGTTGATTCAGTCTAGGGCTACATAATTAGAAACAACAGTAACACATGGCAAAATACATGAGAAATATAATTTGAGCTGTATATGCTCAGTAGGGGATTTGGGCATAAAGTATAGTGAGATTGCAGTTAAAATCTGTTAACTACAGTAATTTTGCATATTATGAAGTAAGAATTGTTTTCTTTTCATGAATCCTTCTCAACAGTCCCAATTCTAGGCTTATAAGAATTTCAAGGATATTATAATATAGTTTTCCATGGTTCCACTTAACCAACTCTAACAATCTAACAATCCAACTCAACAATAAGATTTTATTTTCAGTATCTTAGATATTTTAAATCTGACACTGGTTGATTTTGTTAAGTATGACTCTTTCTCTTAACTCTACTTCTTAAAACAGTAAAAAACTTTAGCGTAAAGAGCAGGGCATTGATGAGGAAGCAGCCCCTTTCATATACGAAGTATTTTTTGTTCGTTTTAAGTTTTAATGTCGCTCCTTACTTTCCATTAAAAAAATTTGTTTTGTTTTTTTATTTAACTTCTGAACGTTTTTGAATCAATGCATGTTTTGATTTTGGCTCTCCGCAGATGAATAATTAAAAGGAAGTTTGCATATTTATTTTTTTGGCTAAATGGCTTTCTCATAGTTTTGATCGAATGATTTGAGAAAAAAGGAGTGGAGGAGGAGGCCTAGTTGCCCTCCGATTTTTGGTTACTTAAAAAGACAACTAGAACTTTTAATTTCTTACGAATGTTGTTATTAGTAAAAGATATAGGTAACTTACAAATTAGCTTACTTAACGAACTTATGTAATCTCATGTTTTTATTACGTATATGAAGGGGTTCACCCTCTCGTCAGTACCTCGCTCTTTGCACTAAAACTTAAATTTTGTCCCAATTTCTTAAGAATGACCCCTGAATCACAAAAGCCGTAGAATAAATAGTTGAAATTACTAAAATACTTTAGTGTAAAGAGCGAGGTATCAGGAGGAGGTGAGCCGATCATATGCGTAATAAATAATTTCTGGTCGTTTTAAGTTTTAATGCTTCTCCTTACTTTCAGTTGAAAAAACTTTTTCATATTTATTTTTTCTTTTTTTAAAAGTAATGCTAGAAAATCCTGCGCTCCTTTCACGAAAATTATCTTCCCCCATGACAAATTCCTCCAAGGAAAGCTCCCCCAACATATCTTCCTCTTCTTAACCTCCCCCAACCTAAAAACCCCTGAAAACGTCTCTACACTTCTAAATAACCATTACTAAATGTAAGCCACTTTGAGCCACTGGTCAAAGTTTGTAACTTGTGGCCCCTCCCACGGAGACTCTGGGTGAGTAAGCCGTCCCCAAAAACAAAGTTCTAAGGTTTTTGGACTACGCTGAATAAAATGGCTATCTCAGAATTTTGATTTGGTGACTTGGGGAAAACGAGTAGCGTGGGAGGGGGCCTAGGTGCCCTCCATTTTTGGTCACTTAAAAAGGGCATTAGAACTTTTCATTTCCGTTAGGATGATCCCTCTTGCAAGAATCTAGAACCACTGGGTCGATAAATCACCCCTGGAAAAAAAACATACAAATAAACACGCATCCGTGATCTGCCTTCTGGCAAAAAATACAAAATTCAACATTTTTGTAGATAGGAGCTTGAAACTTCTACAACAGAGTTCTCTGATACGCTGAAACTGATGGTGTGATTTTCGTTAAGATTCTATGACTTTTAGGGGTATTTCCCCCTATTTTCTAAAATAAGGCAAATTTTTTCAGGCTCCTAACTTTTGATGGGTAAAACTAAACTTGATGAAACTTGTATCTTTAAAACCAGCATTAAAATGCGATTCTTTTGATGTAGCTATTTGTATCAAAAGTTTCGGTTACCCTTGAGCCGGGTCGCTCCTTAGTACTGTTCGTTACCACGAACTGTTTGAAAAAGTAAAACTGACTGGCATTTACCTTAGTTTTTAGACCTTTTTCGCTATCCTGTACCCGTTTTAAGCTTTAGATAGTCACTGAACATAAAACAAATTTTAGCTTTCATTAATCCCAATCTGTGGTATCTCAAACTGTCTTCTGTATCACCTTTCCTTTTTAAATCCATGGTTACTGCTTTCCAATTCCAAAGAGAATGTAACTAAAACCGTAGTGATGGTATTACAACAGCGACTACTTATAGGACCATCAAAAACTGCTTTTGTGTGAATAAATGACCCTTTTTCCTTTTTCTTTGTTGTCTATAAAAACTTGCTTTGGAAAATTAGGTCAAAGCAGTACGCGAAATTAGAACTAAATGAAATTTTTAGACTGCATTGGTACAAATGAATTTCCAGCAAATCTAAACATCCTAAATCATGTTTCAAGCGACAAACTTCCAAAACACACTTGGAAATACCACCAACATTGACAAGAATAAAGAACAAAACAATAGAACTAAACAACTTCTTCAAGAACAGTCATTGAAACATCAAGAAAGCTAACCCAGACAAACTAAGCGAGCACAACCAAATATCCTAAATCATATTTTTTAGACAAAAAACTTCCAAAAGACACTCGGAAAGACCAATGACACTAAAAGAGACAAGCTAAACCTAAAAACAGCAAAAATAAACATCCTAAATCTAATCTTTTAAGTAAAATATTTCCAAAATACACTTGGAGGCACCAACAAAGGTATTACAGACAAGCAAAACAATGAAAACCGTGAAAATTGGTACCAATTTCGATTATTTCCAAACCCTTCATGGGAATGGGTATTACAAAACCTCAAGTTAACTTTAACCAGA
The DNA here is from genome assembly GCF_032884065.1 of Artemia franciscana. Lineage (NCBI taxonomy): Eukaryota > Metazoa > Arthropoda > Branchiopoda > Anostraca > Artemiidae > Artemia > Artemia franciscana. The sequence goes on from NC_088868.1 coordinate 2,028,567, forward strand.
TCTGTAACAAGATCACAAGTATCACAAGTAAAGATCACAACAAGTATCACAACCAGATCACAAGTAAAGAAGCTATCAGTGCGTCCATAACACAATGTGTGATCCACCACTCTGGATAAATCAAGGTGACTAGGAAGAGCAAATGATATCCTACTGATTACTCAATATATAATAATATTAATTCCTTGTAGTCTTACCCATTTTTGATATTTCAATGTTATTAAACGATTCATGGTAACGACCAGTAAGTAAGGAGTGATGGGGTGCAAATAGTAGCCGAAACTTTAAAAAACGGAATTTTGATGCCAATAGATATATCAAAAGAATTGGCCTATTGTGCTGATTCCAAATATATAGGTTACATTAAGTTTAGTGTTACGCATCAAAGGCCATGAGCCTGAAAAAATTTGCCTGATTATCAAATAAGAGGAGAACACCCCATGAAAGCAGAAGAATACTAATCACAATCACCCCATTAGATTCAACATGTCAGAGGACCTTATTTCAGAGGTTTCAACCTTCTTTCTGTGAAAATGTGGGATTTTCTATTTCCTGGCGGAAAAAAATCACGGATGCGTGTTTATCTATTTGTTTTTTTCTTCCCAGGGATGATCGTATGAACCCAATTCTAGGTCCTAGAATACCTGAACACGGCTAATTCAAACGGAAAATAGAAATGCTATTGCCTTTTTTTAGTGACCAAAAAGATCGGAGGGAAACTAGGCCTCTTTTTACCAAAATGATCCGATAAAATTTTGAGATAGCTATTTGTTCATCATACTTGAAAAGCCCAATAATGCCTCTGGACATCACATGACCAACACACAGCCCCAGAGGAATGGTCTTTAAGTTAAAAATTTGGCCAATTGTTTCTTTAAAAATTTGGGCAAAAGTTCTAATTTTACCGCAAAGAGTGGGGCATTGAGAAGGAGGCAGCCCTCCTCATATAAGGCATAATTCCTGTTCGTTTTTAGTTTTAATGTTGATCCTTACTTTAAGTTGAAGAAACTTATTTTTTGCAATTTAATTTCTGATCTTTTTCAAACAGTGCCGGGAGACCCCACTCCCCATCCATAAACATTTACCCCCCGCCTTACTAGAATGTTCCTTTAAGGAAAGGTCCCCCGCGTAATACTCTCCACGGGAAATTTCCCCTGTGCAATATCATCCGCGCTACAAATCCCCGCACGAAATTTCTTGCTCACGATTCTGTCTCAAAAATTCTCCTTAGTATATTCTCATTCGAAAAAAAACACTTGTTTTTTATTTAATTTCTAATCCTTTTTCACTCATACCAAAAATGGAAGAAATTCTATTTTTGGGAAATTTCCCTATGTGGAAAAATTTTCCCACGGGAAATTTCCCCACTGAGAATTATTCCTGGTTATAATTCCCGTGGAGAGTTCCTCCCGTGGAAACCCCCCAACAAAGAAAAATCCTCCAGAAATTTCCAACCCCACTGAAAATTTTCTCCTGACAATTTCCCTTAGAAAATCTCCGCACTTAAAACTGGATCGACAGAGAGAGAGTAAGACAAATAAAAAAAAATCTCGTATAGGGATTCTGGCAAATCACCGTCTGTAAAATTTCCCCTTGACAGCTCATCCCCTTAAACTGTCCTCCCAACGGAAAATTCTCCCTGTAGAAAATCTTCCCGCAGAAAATCCCCCCTGAAAAATATCTGTATCCTTCCCAATAACAAATACTGTTTGAAAACAAGGGACACATTTTATAACTTTTAGCCCTTTCCTCGACCTTTCAACTATGCTGAACAAAATGGCTACCTTTTTTACTGTTGTAAAAAGAAGAATTGAGAGAAAGAGTCAAACTTTAGTGTAAAGAGCGGGGCGTTGATGAGGAAGCAGCCTCTTTCATATATGAAGTAATTTCTGGTCGTTTTAAGTTTTAATGTCGCTCCTTACTTTCAGTTAAAAAAACTTGTTTTTTTTATTTAATAACTTTTAATGGGTAGCATTAAACTTGATGCTTCTTTTGTATTTGGAATCAGTAAAAATTTTATGCTGAATTTTTATTACACTCATAGGAGTAAATAGACAGGTTCCCAGGTAGAAACAAGGTGTTTTTGCCAGGAGATTTTAATGCCCAGGTTGATAGAAATAAGGGTAGATGGTAGCCTAGGTATAACAATCCGGTGTCTGATCATAAAACGTCCCAATTAAAGATAAGAACAGGGCCTACAAAATTCCAAAAGTTTGTAGCCATTAATGTTTCCTTTTCCTACACCAAGCTTACCTAGGCTAACATCCATCCCTATTTTTACTGACCTGACCATTAAAATCTCCTAGTAAAAACACTGTAAATTGACATGACTCCTCACAACCCCCGAGGAAGGGCTGCAAGTTACAAAATTTGTCCCTTGCTTACATTTGTTATTGGGAAGGATCCACATATTTTCCAGGGGGGATTTTCTGCGAAACAATTTTCTACAGGGCGAATTTTCAGTTGGGAGGAAAGTTTCTGAAGATAAGCTTTCAAGGGGAAATTTTACACTGGGGTATTTGCCAGAATCCCTATACAAGATGTTTTTATTTATCTTACCCTCTCTTTGTCGATTCAGTTTTACATATGGAGATTTTCTAGGGGAAATTGTCTGATGGAAATTTTCAGTCGGGTTGGTAATTTCTGGAGGGTTTTCTTTGGAGGGGGGTTTTCTGTAGGAGATATTCTACACGGAGAATTATCACAAGGATTAATTCTCAATGGGGAAATTTTCCATGGGAAACTTTTTCTACATATGGGGGATTTTAGGCAGGAATTGAAAAACGATCAGAAATACTATATTTGAAGTCCCCTTCCTCCAATTTTTCTGCAGCAATAACTGAATGTTTAAACTTCATTCCCCGAACCGATTGCAAGATAAGACACGTGAGCTATTTCAGTGCCCTGGATATATATATATATATATATATATATATATATATATATATATATATATATATATATATATATATATATATATATATATATATATATATATATATATATATATATATATATATATATATATATATATATATATATATATATATATATATATATATATATATATATATATATATATATATATATATATATATATATATATATATATATATATATATATATATATATATATATATATATACATACATATATATATATATATATATATATATATATATATATATATATATATATATATATATATATATATATACATATATATATATATATATATATATATATATATATATATATATATATATATATATATATATATATATATATATATATATATATACATATACATATATATATATATATATATATATATATATATATATATATATATATATATATATATATATATATATATATATATATATGTATATATATATATATATATATATAAAGTATCCTTTGATTTAACTCTGTCCTCTCTCCTGAGTCCAAATTTAAAGTCCGTTTTACCCAGTCCCACCAAGTCGTAAGTTTCAATTTAATACCCCAGGATGTTTCGGAGATACTGAAGACGCCCAAGTTAAATAATCTTGCAACATATAGTGTCTTATAATTTATCTCTCTGCTTAACTGTGCTCTATAAGAGCTATTGTGCAAAAAACATTTTTATGGATCAAAGAAATTTCTTTTAACCTCATCCAACTTCTCCAAACAGAATATTTGAAGTCCCTATGCCCCGCCTTCACCCTTCCTTTCCTTCCATCCTACATTCTCCAGCATGACATGAAAGTTTAAGCTTCTTCCTGAAGCTAGTCAAAATATTGAAGGTATGCTATTTTGATGTCCTGGATACACATAGTGTCTTTTGAACTAGCTTTTCCCCTGTCCGATTTGAAATTGAAGATCCACTTGATCACTTCCAAAACTGCTTGGAAGTTTCAGCTTGGTCCTCCAAGCCATTTCCAAGAGTCTGCAGACCAGCACAGGATGTCTTTTGATTTACTCAGGTACCCGTTTCATCTACATACTACAGCTTTGAAACTCTGGGAATACTGGCCTAGCGAATAATCTTTATATTTTTTTTTGCTTCTAACATCTATCTCTTACCAATGGATAATTTCCGTATTTAGGATCATTATTCACGGGACCAAGGGGTTATGTTGATCTGGGAGGCATCCTCATTGGATCTTTGACACTAGTGAATAAAATGAGTATCTTGCAATTCGATGCAATATCATGGGGCAAGCGGGGAGGGCTGGATAGCGGATAAGAGAAAGGAGGTCAATTAACCTCAAATCGTGTTCGGGCCTTAAAAGCAGGAGAGTGGGGGCAGATGTGTTCTGGAATTTGGTATATTAAATTCCCTGTTGCCCAAAGTATTATGGCTGTAAACTTAAAACTGATCAGGGAAGGAAAGGTATTTTGTCCCATTTATTAGTGCAGACAGGGATCAATATGTCTTCTCAAGTCTACTTTGAAGCGCTTAAGCCGGCTTAGAACCGGACAGCAAGAAGTCCCTGGGACCCTCAAGTATAAATGGAGGCTTTGGTGCAATTCTGTGCCCAGCTTGGTCACATAATGGTTCTCAGGACTTGTCGATATTATTCTTTCAACAAGAGTTGAGATCCTGCAAGGACAGTCCCAAGCCTATTACCTCCGACTTATTATATATTTATGCCTACAAACATTACACTGCAATGGGGAGGAAACCCATAGTAGATAAGTTGGGTAAGAAGAGGTTTTACAACCTGAAAATGCCCATCAAACAGAAAAAAACAGAAGAACTATCTACTAATCAGAATCCTCTGCAAATACTGTGTCGTTCACTAGGCTATAATTACCTTGAGGGGCACCATTCCTCAAGTGGGAATAGAGTTGACCGCAAGGTCCTCAGTCTTTCAGGTACCCCGAAATGGTTGAGGCAGCCCATTGCAGAGGCAGTTGTCCATAAAGCTGAATCTTACGCCCTGTTATAGTTGTCTTTCTATAGAGGATCCTTCCGCGATGGTATTTTGCGTCACCATGTCATAAACATTACTAGGAGAAAGGTTTGTAACTTGAGGGACATGAGTAAACACCGTTGGATCCTTTTTGGTGCGCATTTGAGGTGCCGGCTTCCTCCTTTACCTGTATTTATAGCCCCAGGCGAGGGTACCCAAGTTTAGGCGAGGTTGCCTGAGTGTAGCGGTAGCTAAACCTCAGTAAATAAAGTTTCACGGTGAATAGGACATTATATAGTAAGATTAGAGGTGTCATTAAGTAGTTGATTATATGGCAGTATATTATAATTATTGGTAATATATAATGTCCAATTGGTCCTACAGAGAATATTTGACTAGGTTTTGAGACCACACATGCTACATGACCTAAGAAAAAATGAATGTCGAAAGAATAATGAAAAACAAAAATACGAAACAAATGAAGATAACTTTCTGCTATGGAATAATGAAAACAAGGAAAAAATCGATCTTTAACATAGTCTAATAAAAAAAGACTTGGTACACCTTCCTTCTAATTATAAGAAACGTCAATTCGTCGTGCTACACGTGTTACATTTTTAATAGAACCAATAACATGCTGAAACTGTAGTCATGGACAGAATTATATCTCCACCCGTGTCCAATCCAATTTTTTTAAGATTTGTTTCATTACTTACATTTTTTTTTTTACATTACATTTTTGTTTGCGTACCACAAGTTGGCTCCTCTTTTCTGTTCATTTCCAAAGAATTTTAGTTTTTATATAGTGTAATAGATATATATATATATATATATATATATATATATATATATATATATATATATATATATATATATATATATATATATATATATATATATATATATATATGTATTGCTTAGTTATGCTAAATAGGACAGCTTTTGTTTTATGTTTTTTTGTATCTTTTTGTTCTTTTTTCATCTCAAAAATTTTGTATAAGACAGTTGCAGAGCGCATCTGATGAAGACCAAATTGCCTTTATATCATACAAACTAAAAACAAGCAAAGCAATGGGGAATTAGTCTAAGACAGTGAAACTTTTCTAATTCAATTACTAAAACTAGAATTAAACTGAGTCCTGGTTTAACTTCCTTCAAGAAATGATTATGAGATTGTTTTAATATTTTGACTTAATCTTTAATGTTCACATTTTACTATCTCATAAGTCTCGTTTTATTTTTATATTTGCTTGGCCGAAATATTCATTTAAGGTTTAGAAGAGATTCACTATCTTAGATTAATTTCGAATTGTTTAAATTTTGTCGTTTTTAAGAAGACACCTAATTGTGAAAAACAAAATTTACACACGCGAAAAAAATTTTGGAAAAAATTTACAACCTAATTTACACACACGAAACGAAATTCCATCAAGTTGGGGCTGCAAAATCCCTTTGACCAAAAGGCATATGGCTGCACCGACAGAAAAGCGTCAGTATCATGAGAAATACGTGATATAAATTCATGGACTTTTCTGAAGGAGTAGAATTTATCCCCCTGTTAGCTATGTACCTGTAAATGGGATACTTGAAGTTGCTATAGCTTGATAACATAATAATTGGTCAGAAGCTGACGGAAAGAGAAAAGAAGCACTTCTATAGAATTCTTATTTCTAAGCTGATATTTCTACTGAAAATAGCACGAATAAAGAACCCTAACGGCACTACTTTTATTTTTTTTGCATGTTTGCTTCAGAAGTGGTTGACCAATAATATTTTACTTTTCTCGGAAGTAGTGCGTACTTATTTCCGACCATTTGCTCTTGTGAATCAGTAGGGGTTGGAATACAATAGCTTGCGTTGGTTTCATTAGCTATCTCATACACAGTTTTGGAAATTTAAGCTATAATCTACAGCAGCGATATAAAAAAATCATTAAAAAAAGGGGAAAATTATTGCAAAAGGAAAAACAAATTCTATTTTCAACACATGTTTAATAGTTCCTTTCTATTTTTATATGAGACGTCAAAAATCTAAGATATACTACCTTAAAAATTCTGAAAGGACTATCTTGTAAATTACAAGTGTCCTTTGCTATCTCTATAGTCTCCAATCCATCTCTCCTATGGTACTCCATGTCATATTGCTTCTTGTTAGTGAGTCTACGAAAATTTTGAAGGACATTAAAAATAGAATTCATTGGCTTCTTTGGCTCCATAAATGCTATGTTCTGAAAAGATTGGTGAAATTAGTCATTAAACCTATTTAAATTAAAGTAACGAATAAGGCGAAAGTTAATTGAATTGAATGTGTAGTTTAAGCTAAATTAACCAAATTACATAAACTTTGTTAAATAAATTGAACTTAATGAACAGATGAACTTAATAAAAATGAAGGAACAAAATCTTTTTATATAAAGCAGCAGTTTTTTAGAAAATGAACATCTATTTACGAAAAAGAGAAATAAAAGTTCTGAAGATTTAACCTGGAAACCTGAGAAATCATACTGCAGCCCAAAATTCCTATTTCATGAGAAAGGTTCCTTAGGTTAATATTGAAAAGAGAGGTCCATATTCCCCCTTCGTTCTGAGAAATAAGTTTTAGCTATATATGGGCGATGCAAGGTGACAGCTTCTCTCTTATTGCAGAAATAACTAAACTTTAACATAAAAAAAATTACATTCACATGCTAACCTGCAAAGAAATTGTTGGGGATTGATTTATATCCCCTAAGAATGGCTATAAAATTCGAACCAGCAATACTCGGGCCAAAATTGACCCTAAATAACAATATTCACCTGCATTAATTGCAGAGGATAAAAGAATCATAGAGTTTTAGCAGAAGTTACTTAAACAAAGAATTATAAAAGTTCCTGTATTACCTCCAAAAAAAAAAACAAGTTTCATTTTCCCCTTGTTGTTTTCTTCCATATTCACAGAAACTACAATAAATAGAAGCAGGACCAACGCCCCTAAGCCTTCTAAACGTCAGATCGTCATTTGCATTCTACGGAGAATAATTTTTATTTCGAGAAGTGTGTTTTATTTGTGATACCATCTTATTGAAAGAGCATTGCAATAACATTCAAAAACACTGAGAAGAACTCGCATAAGTTAACTTGCTGTGTAATATAAAGTGATATTCATTCCAGAAGGACAAGGCAATTTTGATTTATAAACAGAATAAAAAAGTAAAGGATTAAAAGGCACAATGTTTTCAGTAAAGTGCAAATGACATTCTTGCCTTTGTAAAGCTTAGGGGCGTTAGCCTTACTTTGTTTATAGTAATTTCTGCTCGTTGGCAGGTTTATTTGATAATTTGTTATATTTGTGTTTGTTTTGGGTCTTATTTCTTCTGGTATTCATTGACAATAATGCATGTTATTTTTAAGCTTGAATTATTATTTGGCTTTATTTCTGCTCCTTCTTGATTTAAGGTAGCTCTTTACTTGTCTTTGAAAGACTTTATTTTTATTTATTTTCTTAAATTGGATAAGTTAGGTAAGATATTTCAACCAAAAAATAACAAAAATCATTCAATAATACAATCACAATTCCCCACAAATACTCCATGACCTGTGAGGGAGGGGATCATGAAACAAAACTTCTAAATATAGAACAATTCAACATTAAAACTCATAATATGTAAAATATTTATTCATAAAAATAGAGAAAAGAAAAAAAAGAAGAAAAAGAAGAGACAGAAGGAAAAGAAGAAAGAGAGCTCACTTAAAAATGAGAAACCCTACAACTGAAATCAGACGATGCGGGACTTTACAGACCAGGCAAGAAAAATTAATATATAAATAAAAAGGATGCGCATTTAAAAAATCACAGATTAAAATTTAATTTATTGAAAATTTGCTACCAAGCACTCGTAAATTAATATCTGATCATTCATAATTGACATTTCTTTTCATTGCCTTGTAAAAGAACCATCTGCAAAGTTTTCCTCGGTTCTTCTGCTTTGATTCCAAAAATTAGGATTTTGACCTACTATTTTTTTCTTTTTTGACAAAATATTGCAACAAATTTTAAAAAGAGTTTGAATATGGAACTTTAGATGGATGAGTGTGGGAACAATTATTCAAATAAAAGGGTTGAAAATCTGCATAACTGTTGGCCTTCTATAGGGATGAAGCCATCGTGACCTCTATCCTGTTTTGGCTCTGAATTTAAACAAATATTTATGAAACATTTTATTATTAGAATCGTAATATGTAATATTTTGTTTTAACTGCTTGTTTATTTAAATGAATGCATTTTAAGCTCAAAACTAAAAAGAGTTTGGATGTATGATTTAAAAAACATAAATAAAATATAAAAGAGCAAGAATCAATGCCACCAGATTCTGAAACTTTAATTGAATTATCTTCATTGCTTGAAATTTTAATCAATATAATTAAACATGTTTCTCACTAATAATCAATACGATCACTTTTTATGAAACATTTATTGTCCTTGACAAGATCTCCTTGGTTTTTCTAAGTCAAAATTTAAAGTCTACTTCACTTCCCACAAAATGTTCCCTCAAAGTTACAGCTTAAGCCTTCCAGCTTTCAGTAAGCCATTAATTTATGCCCTTAGCCTTGGCTAAGATTTTGCAGATGCGCCCTTTTAATGACCTGGATGCAAACAGCGTCTTTTGTTTAGTTCAACCTGTCTTTAAAGTTTCAAGTTAATACCATTAGCCGCTCCTGAGATAAATGGATACATCATTTTAATAAAATGGAAGCAAGTTGTGTCTTTTGAGTTAATTCAACATATCTTGAAACTTTCAACATAATGCTCTCGGAGGCTTCTGGCATATCGAAGCAAAGCTGTTTTGACAACAGGTATTCACATAGTGTCATTTTATTTAGGTCAACATCTCTTTCAAGATGGCCTGAAAGTTTCAACTTAATGCTCTCGGAGGATTCTGGTATATCGGAGCAAAGCTGTTTTGACAACAGGTATTCACATAGTGTCATTTTATTTAAGTCAACATCTCTCAAAAGATGGTCTGAAATTTTCAACTTAGTGCTCTCGGAGATTTCTGGCATATAGGAGCAAAGCTGTTTTGACAACAGGTATTCGCATAGTGTCATTTTATTTAGGTCAACATCTCTCTCAAGATGGCCTGAAAGTTTCAACTTAATGCTCTCGGAGGATTCTGGTATATCGGAGCAAAGCTGTTTTGACAACAGGTATTCACATAGTGTCATTTTATTTAAGTCAACATCTCTCAAAAGATGGTCTGAAATTTTCAACTTAGTGCTCTCGGATATTTCTGGCATATAGGAGCAAAGCTGTTTTGACAACAGGTATTCGCATAGTGTCATTTTATTTAGGTCAACATCTCTCTCAAGATGGCCTGAAAGTTTCAACTTAATGCTCTCGGAGGTTTCTGGCATATCGGAGCAAAGCTGTTTTGACAACAGGTATTCACATAGTGTCATTTTATTTAGGTCAACATCTCTCTCAAGATGGCCTGAAAGTTTCAACTTAACACCCTTAGCCGTTTCTGAGATATTACAGATACGCCCTGTTGAAAAACTGGATGCATATAGTGCTGTTTTCTTAGTGAAAACTCTTAGCTATTTCTAAAATATTTCAGATACATCCTTTTGACAATTTGGGCTGTTTAGTTTCTATTGACTTGGCTCAAAATCCCCGTCAACAATGCCTTTAAAAATTCAACTTAATATCCTTAGCCGTTTTATTAGACATTGCAGAAACGCACTTTTGACAACTAGGATGCATATCCTATACGTTCGACAAAAATAAAATGATAGTTGGTCCTGATAGGCGGTATGTTTGTCCCCTTTGTAAAGATGATGATGAAGACTTGGATCATTTTCTCCGGAAATACCCGGTGCTCTTGGATTTACGGGAAATTTATTTGCATGGGATTAATTTGATGCTTCCGGGTATTCTACAAAATAGTAACCCAACCACAATATTTCGAGTGGGAATATATATAGATAAATCGTTAATAAGAAGAAAAAGATTTATATGACTAATTTCTTTTGTAGTTAGATTAGACACTTTTTGCGTTGAATTCTGTTTTTTGTGCGTACGTACTGTTGTTAATTTCCTTGCTTGTTTGTTATTTATTTATATTTTTGTGTGTATATGGCCCATGGGTTTTTGAAATACACCTATCTATCTATCTATAGTGTCCTTTGATTTAGTTCAACATCCCCCCCACACTCCCTGAAAGTCTAATCTTAGATATTGCAGGTAGGAGTTTTGACAACATGTATATGCACAGCGTCTTTCAATTTAGTTCAGCAGTCACCCCCCAACAGGCACTGAAAGTTTCAACTGAATACCCATTGCTGTTCCCCAGACATTGAAAATAAGATCTCTTGACAATCTGAACGTCCATAACGTCTTTATTAGTTCTAAGCATGCCCTGAGAGCACAAACTTAATAGCCCTTGTCGTTTCTAAGATATTGTAGATGCGTCCTTTGAAAACTTGGATTCACGCAGCTTCTTTTGATTTATTTCAAGATCCCTCTCAACTTACACTGAAAGTTTCAACTTCATATCGTTAGCCATTCCTAAGATACAAAGTGACCCCTGGCCTATTTAAATTTTCCCTCATAATTGCTGGAATGTTTTACCTAATTACCCTTAACCGTTCCTGAGACGTTGCAAATACGCCGTTTTGACAACCGGGATGCAAATTGCACCATTTGATTTCTTTTTTTTTCAACATTCAGTAAAAGACCCAACTAGAAGTTTCAATTAAATATCCGTAGTTGTTCCTGAGGTATTGAAAGTACCCCTTTTGACAACTTTGGTAAACATAGCTTCTTCTGTATTAGTTTAATATGCCCTAATTTTTTCAGCTTAACACCCTTAGCCAATTCCTGAAGTATTGCTGATACGCCCTTTTTTCAGCATGGGCACAGATAATGTCTGTCGATTTATTTCAACATTCCTCTCAACATTCCCTTAAAATGTCACCAAATTACTCTTAGCCGTTCCTGAGTTATTGCAGACATGCCCTGTTAGGCAACCTGTATGCGCATAGTATCTTCCGATAGAGTTTAGTATCCTCCTCTACTGGAGGATCCTCCTCCACTGGACCTGAAATTTTCAACTTAATACCTTTAGCTCTTCTTCAGATAATGCAAGTACACTCTTTTGGCAGCCTAAATACACATGGTGTCTTCAAAATTAGTTCAAAATCACCCACAGCATTCCCTGAGGGTTCACCTTAATACCCCAGCCTTTTTGGACACGCCCAGATCAGTATGCAAAGAATGGGCAGCATGTACGATTTAAAGCCCTTGCTCCAGTGGATTTGAGAGGTCGTTTCATCCCCAGAAGAATAGCTGTTGGGAATTTCCACTAATTTTAACAAAATTGTTATCTCAAAATTGCCATTGGATGTCTTTGGGGTTTAGGGGGAGTACAGCTATGAAAGACAAGGGAGGGGGATGGATGCCGTTCAATCACTTTTGAAGGTTAAAAGGACATTAGAAGTTTCAATTTCTGATTAAATCCAAAATGTCTACGACAACCTCCTCAATAATAAATGGCCAGGTGAAAAAAAGTATTAATGAACAATACAATAAAGGCATATCGCTCTTTACCTAAGTAGTGCCTAGGCACCGCCTAAGGCTTCACCGTTCCATTCAAAAATACCCTTGGCCTTAGCTATTCTACTTACAAAATCTTCTTCGCATCCACCATCTTTATTAATAATACTACCCAGGTAAGTGAAGCTATCCACTTCATAGATCTTCTCGCTACCCTACATCACGTTGCACCTTGACTTTTTCCCAATCTAAGCGACTAAGTTTTCTTAACGTTAAAATTCAAACCTATTCTTTCACCCTGACCTCTCAAAACCTTCAAAAAAATCATTGATTTTGCTAGCATTTTCAGCTAGTGCACTCAAATTATCAGCAAAGAATAATTCGAGAATAGTTTCAATTTCCCATTGGATTCCATGATCTCCCATAGCCTTTTGTCGTTTTCCTTAGGACAAAGTTCTTCAAAATGATCCATGTAAACAGAGATCATTTTAGTGTTGCAATGATAGTTGATCATTTCAGTAACGATCATTTGAGTGATGCAATGATCATTTAGTGGCAATGCTGCCACCTAACTGGCATCATTGCCAACGTAAAAGCGCTGCCAAGTGAAGACCGATGCGGGCAAAATGTATTAGGTTTTTTTGAGGGGGTGGGGGTTAGACCAGGGCACATTGTATAGAAGGAGTTGCTGAAGAAACTTCGAAAGGGGCTCATTCGATAGGAAAGTGAAAGGGCTAGTGCCGTTTGCTGTTTGCCTTTTTGTTTTTCACTGTTGGTCTTTTGTGTAAAAGACTGACCTTGGATTACTACTACTACTAACAACTCACAGCAGCACCAAGCCGTAGCAAAAACACAGCTACGTACGCTCCTTCTCCTTCCCAATCTATTCAAAATCTCACTCCTTACACCCTCCCACGAAGTTCATATTTCCTTTGAATCTTTCTTTATGACATACTCCCACCCCAAAAGACTACGACTTGCTTTCCATTTAGCCATAGACGGTTGGCCAAAAAGGACAATCTTCGGCAATCTGTCCTACTTCTCGCGCATAACATGCCCTAACCATCTCAACCTTTCTTTCATTGCAGCCCTAGAAATCGGGACTGAACCAAGCTTTTCGCACAGCCTACTGTTTGAAATACGATCAGTCAGCCGGTTACCCAGAGCAATCCGTAGGGAATATCTCTGAAAAACATAGTTCAGTACTGAACTAGCTTTCAGTACTGAAATAGCTTTCATGGTGTCAACATCTAAACTAATTGGATTATTTTTCATTTTCACATACCTGATAGTCTGAGGTATGAATTTTTATTCCCACTTGCTAGATCTCACAGTATTTGGCAAAATACCAGTTATTAATTAAAACTTGTGTGACGATTTATCAAGGTGTCAAAATCTATTGATTTCACATATTTGATATCCTATGGACTTAAATTGAATGTAAGGAGAGAGGGAATAGAGGGAGAGGAAAGAAAAAGAAAAGAGAGGGAAGGTGGAGTAAGGGAGTGAGGCAGGTTAATTTTAGAAAGCATTTGGTCAGTTTAAAATGGAAAAAAAAATTAATTTTCAATCCTGTTTTGAACTTTTTAAGCCGATCTCTAACTGATAGAGTTAGGCAAGAGTGAATCCAAAAGGAAGCTGTCGCTTATTTTAATCGCAGTACCATTATCCAAGCAAAGAAAGTTTTTTATGCCGAACTAAGTGTTACAACCCGAATGGTGACTCTCTCTAAAGATGAAGATAATATTCTTAACATGTGTAAAACTTTATTTGCTGCTGCCAAGCAAAACCTAAAAATCCCAAAAATTGTTATTCTTACTCCATGTGAAGTCCAAACTATAAGAGAGGCCGTAAATGCCACAGTTGTATCCAAGGTCAATGAGTTATCGCGTAAATTGGATAGAGTTCTGGCAAACATATCTCACCCTTCAAGTAGCCTATCTGACCAGTCACTGGTCTTGCCCCAAAGTCATGATTCAATGCCTAAGCCCTCGTATGCTGTAATCCTAAAAAACCCTCCAAAAGAACTAAAAGGCCCAACGGAGCGCCAAGCATTTATAGACAGTTTTTGTCCTAGCCCTGGCAGCGATGTATCTGAGCTACGCCGTGACAAGAATGAATGGAACCTTGTCGTCTCGTCTAAAGAAACCGCTACTCTAATTGTTAAAAAGGCAAAGCGTTCTGACCCCACTCCAAATGCTCCACTTAAGGAGTCTGCTTTTGTTGCTGTTATTAAACAAGTACCGGACGAATCTCTTCAAAGAAGAATTGAATGTCTTACCACTTTTTGCAGACTAATACAATCTTCTCCATTTTCTAGTCCAGCACCGTTATGGTGGTTCCAGTCTTCACGTCGGATCCTATTTCTAGGAAGCCCCTTTCTTATTTTGTCCCAATAGCTTGTCATTAATGCTTCAACCTGAAAAAAACGACAGCTTGAGCGTGGATCAAATGAGAACCTTAATCAGTTCGTCACCAAAGCAGCAACAGAACGATAACAGTCTTTCATTTGCCGCATTTTTTTTTAATTGATTGTAAAATAATAGGTCAGACTTGTGCAAAAAGTACACGAAGACAAAACAATCTGTAGGTGTAACCACATCAGGTTGACTGTTCAAACAGTTTTCTTTGAATTATACAGATGCTCTTTCACTTCATTGTCCTTAAATTTTTTTAGCAAAACTTGGCTGTACCTACCATAACCAGAAATAAAACATAAATGAAATCCTGATCTTATGAAGGGAACACATTAGTAACAAAAGAGTAGTGTCATTCAATTACCCAATCAACAATCTTTCCAAATATAATAGTCACTGCTGTGATAGTTGCACCTTAAACCTCCATCCTAATGATGCCAGGAAACTTTTTTGTCCATTATTTTTATTACTTTAATCATGCCGCATCTCCTTCGTAAATGGGCTTTTCCATTCTTAACCTGGCCAACCCCCTTTTTCCCAGGGGATATCGTATCGAACCAGTGATCTCAGAAGATCGGGAGAGGCCTGATTTTATCCGAATTCAAAAGTTCTAGCGCCCTTTTAAGTGACCAAATATATTAGAGGACAAATAGCCCCCTCTCCTGCGCCACATTTTCTCATACTAGTCCGATCAAAATTTTTAGATGGCCAATTTTGTTCAGTCAAGTTGAAAGATTAATAGTTATGTCTTTGAGCATGAGATAAGAAAAAACATTTATTTTAAAAATGTCTATCACAAGCCCTGATGATCCGAACTTGCATTTCGGAGTCATATAACCAAAAAAAAAATCATAAATAAAGGACACAACCAAAAAAATGATGAAAAATACCAAAAACAACAATATCAGAGTAACAAAACCACTCATTAGTCGAAAATATTAAGCAGCAAAATGTCAGAAGACCAAAAAGGTAGACCAAAAAGCCAAAAAAAACTAAAAGGACTGAAATAAAAAAATAACTCTGCACATCCGCAGGGGGGAGGGCTACAAACTATGATCTTTGGCCATTGTTCATATTTAGTATTGGCTATTGGCAAATATGCATATATTTTTCGGTGGGGGAGGGGGCATTTCCTGGAGGGGAGTTTCTGGAGGATTTCCTCGAGGGGAGTACGTGGAAATATCTTTCTATAGAGAAATTTTTTGTGGAGGAAGGAGATTTTACATAGAGGGGGAGCTGGATTTTACGGTATTAATTAAAACGATCAGAAAAAAATTCAAATAAAAGTAAGGAGCAACATTGAAACTTTAAACAAATAGACATTATTACGTATACAAAGGGGTTGATGCTTCTTCAAAACCTTGCTATTTATGCTAAATATAAAAAATGGCGTATTATTCTAATTAAACGGGCCTTTGTGTTTCAGGAGTCAGTCTTGAATAAGTGAAAAAAAAGTCAAACTTGAGCGTAAAGAATGAGGTAGGGGCAATACCCCTCATATACATAACGATTTCTGTTAGTTTTAAGTTTTAATGTTGCTAATTATTTTCAATTAAAAGACTTGTTTGTTTTTTGTGTTTAATTCTAAAAGGTTTGATAACAGATGCCAGCTCTAACGACTGAATGGAATATACAGAGACGACCTAACTGTCTCTGGTAGCTTTTTTAAGCCTGGAAATGAACTCAAGTTAGCTTCTTTTTTTGCTATCCCCTTTTTTGCTACTCTTTCCGAATTATAAGTTTTTTCCCCATTTTATATCTATTGATTTGTCATCATTTGTTATGTGCTTAGTGTCAAGATAATGGTGATATGGATTTGGAAGAAACGGTGCTCGTCCAGAGTTAGTTCTCATAAAAATTGGTGCATGAAGAACGATCTCGACATGCCTCTGGATATCTGGCTAGCTAATACAAAACCAAATACACCTAGGGACCTTTGGGTTGGCAGTCCTTCTCTTGAAACTTCTATTGCTACGCATGGAGCCAGAAACTCAGCCTCAGATATATCATTTCAAACTCTTTCTCGACCCCAAACTGCCCAAGGACGACTCCCTCTGAATATCATTGACCAAGATGGCATCAATATGGTCACCTAGTACGTTCTGACACTGAACCAACCCGGTTTAAAGCTTCTATTAGCCAAAGGATTAAAGAAATATAAATCTGTAATTGCTGGAATCACTGAAACTCATCTATTTGGTGATGGTGTGGAGTGCATTGGTGATGGACACACTGCTCTGGTCTGGTGGTCACCAGAAATGAGGAGGCACTGGCTTAGTGCTGAACAGTTCCACACGCCAGGCCCTCTTGTCTTTCCAAACAGTAACACCCAGGCTCCTGATAGCAAGCATCGACTGTAAACATGGAAAAATATCCATCATCCCATGTTACGCCCCACAAGTGAAGCCAAGCACGAAGATAAGGATGATTTTCATACTCTTTTAAGTTCTGAGCTCTTGTCAGCTACTTACTTTACATACTTAGATCCTCTTACGCCTGGGAGCGCACAGGGAAGCAAAGTTAGACCTCCAACTTGACCGTACTTGTGGCAAAGACCAAAGTTTATTCAAAGTGGCTCGGAGACTCGTTGCATCTTTCTCCAGGGATCTACGAAGTGTTCTGCGTTTTCTTCCACTCCTTTGAATGCCGGGTGGGGCCCAACACCAGAAATCGTGTGGGGAGCGTCCTTCACTCATGCAGGTCATATTCCCCCAACACTTCCATCTTCTCATTCTGATCCCGTCGGTCACCAGTTTAAACCCATTTGGTGTATGCCCGGGAGGCCAACAGGGTTACCCTGTTGGCTCCCTCAGGCCACAACTGACAGTCCAAAGTTCATAAAGTGGTGAGGGTTGGTCGACAGGCTAGTAGCCTGTTACCGTAAAAAAACAATTATTACTGAATCAACAACAAATGGTCTCGGAATTTTCTCGTCAGTATCTCCCCGTGACTACCTCATCCTTCTAGGAGATATGAATGCTAGCATTTCAAATGAGTCAAGCCAGTGGGATTTCGTTGTTGGACCCTTAACAGCAGATAGCCTAAACGACAACGGAGAGAATTTTGAACTGCTGTCTCGCCCAGAATCTTACCATTGCAGACACATAGTTATAGGAATACACCAGGTACAGGAATGATGAATCAAAGAAGATGATGCTCTACTACATCGTCATATGCCGGCGATGGCTGTCGTCTGTACAGAATTGTCACACCTACCGAGGTGCCAAGCTTGGGAACACCACGTCTTTTAGCAGCCAAAATCAGGCTTCGCCTAAAAGATACAAAAGCAGCCAGATACCTCAGAAAATTGACACCTACCGTATCCAGCAAGATCTCACTTTGGCTAAGCAGCATCAGGTCGATATATCCGATAGATTTGAGTTCCTTACGCAGTGCGACGATAGTGAAGCTGTATGGAAGGTCTTCAAAGAATATACTCTTGCAACTTTAATTAGTGTTGCTGGAATGAAGCAGTTTAAGAAAAGAGACTGGATCAGTAACGAGTCCCTCGCCATTATTGATCACTGACGGGAATCCCGCCTTTGCGGGGACATGACCGTGTCTAGACGACTGAATAAAGAGCGTAACATCATGCTGAACAAGGATCGTAAGACTTTTTTTACCAAAAACCAGGCGAGCTCACAGAGGCAGCCAGTAAAAATGATGGAGGAGCCACATATAAGATACTCCGTGAGTTTTCAGGTCAATAGACTCAAACTACATCGTATCTCCGTAACTCCAGTAGCAAGAATTCTTATGACCAACAACAGTGCCTCCACCAGTAGGAAGTCCACTTCGAGAAGCTACTAAGCTTAGACCCACCTGACCAAATTGACGACTAGATTATTGCTGCTGATTAAACTCCTACACCTGCCCTCGATGGCCCTGAATTAACAGCAGAAAAGGTTAAAGCTGCAGTATGAAAGCTGAAGAAAAACAAAGCACCGGGATTGGGTGGCTAGACATCAGAACTTCTTAAAAATAAAGATCCATCCATGACCCTCTGGATAAAAGCGCTTTTTAATACTGTGTAACACTCTGAAATGATACCATCAGACAGGAGAAGAAGCTTACTTGTGCCAGTCTACAAGAGAAAAGGAAGTAAATCAGAATGCAATAATTATAGCGGAATAACTCTGCTCTTGGTACCCGGCAAACTCTTCGCCATACTGCTCCTCAAGCGTTCGGAAAAGATGTGTTGCTGCTTCCAAAATTTTCCACTCTATCATGGACCATGTTCTAAACAAAACACCGCTGAAGCATCCGTCTGGCATCGATGTCAGTGGAAGAGTTCTGTCAGATGTTTACTTTGCTGATAATTTTGCATTTGTATGTAAAAATCTCACTGATATGAAAACTGCCCTGGAACCGCTAGCATCTATTGCAGAAAAACTTGGTTTAAATGTAAACTGGGCCGTGACCAAAATATTGCCTGTGGACAAGACACCATGCAGCCCCCTGATAACTATAGAAGTATATGGCCATAATGTTGAGACAGTCAAGTAGTTTATCTACCTTGGTTCAATTGTCTGCTCAAACGGGTATCTAGATCCAGAGATATCAGCAAGGGTGGCAAAGAGGAACGCCTTATTCAGCCGTCTGTTGAGAACAATATTCCACAAATTCCAGATCCGCCGTCTACAGTAAGTTCGTATCTACTCTGCGTCGGTAGTAAGTGTTGTGCTGTACACGTCATAAAGTTGGCCTTTGACTCGGTCGCAGATGAAGATAGATGCTGTCCAGACAAAACACCTCTTCAAAGTCAAACACGTTAGGTGGCTTGACAAAGTAAGGAACATGGATGTCCTCCGTTCCTTCAAGTTACCCCCCCCCCCCTTTCCGAACAGCTTGAGTCCTGCTGGTTGCGTTGGTACGGTAATTTACTTCAACTGCCCACTGAAACACCTCCCCGACTTATATCTGACTTCGATCCAGCTGCAAACGGCTAAAAATAGACCACATATGAGATGGATGGATATCGTCCACGATTGACTCACAGCGTGGGGCATTGACCCCAGCGAAGCTCCTACCCTCGCTCAAAACAGGCCACTCTAGAGAGGAATAGCGGCACTGACATCTGGTTTCCTCTACGCTGTTGGCGCTGCCAAGCAAGAGCTTTAAGTCAAGGGAGTCAAGTAAAAGTAGTGTCAAAATCAATGTCTTTCAGTAAACGGTGTTGCATAGGAAAATTTAATTTTTACGTTCTTCCCTTTTTGTGAAGAAAGAATAATGGATGATCTACCTCCATCCTTAAATCTTTTTTTTGTTTAGAATTGCTCAGCTTTTGTATGTTTCTACTGCTTTCCAGAATTTATTATAAACTTGTGCAAAATCAGTGCTAGAGCACAATCTAGACACAGAAAAACAGGTAAATCACTTGTAAAAGATGCCTAGGCTCTAAAACTTTTCGCTCATTTTACTAGCAAAATATCAAATAGTTCGGGGTAACAAACTGTAGATGAGGAGCGACCCGGCTCATTAGTAATTAAAGGTCTAAACAAAAGAATATATATATATATATATATATATATATATATATATATATATATATATGTATATATATATATATATATATATATATATATATATATATATATATATATATATATATATATATATATATATATATATATATATATATGTGTATACATATATATATATATATATATATATATATATATATATATATATATATATATATATATATATATATATATATATGTATATATATATATACATACATATATATATATATATATATATATATATATATATATATATATATATATATATATATATATATATATATATATATATATATATATATATATATATATATATATATATATATATATATATATATGTGTGTGTGTGTGTATATATATATATACCAATACTACTACTACTATTAATAACTCACTGCAGCACCAAGCCACCAGAGGTCAACACAGCTACGCACGCTCCTCCTCCCACCTAATCTATTCAAGGTTTCCCTCTTTACATCCTCCCAAGAAGTTCATATTTTCTTTAAATCTTTATTCATGACATCCTCCCAACCCAGACGAGGACGACCTGATTTCTGTCTAGTCCCAGACGGTTGGCCAAAAAGGACAATCTTCGGCAATCTGTCATCCTTCATCCGCGGAACGTGGCCTAGCCATCTCAACATTTCTTTCATTATAGCCCTAGAAAGCGGTACAGAACCACATTTTTCGTACAACCTACTGTTAGAAATATGGTTAGTCAGCCGGGTAGCCAGAACAATCGGTAGGCAATTTCTCTGGAAAAATCTATTAAATTTTCATCAACTTTTCGGAGCCCATGCTTCAGAGCCATATTTGACCACTGTCATCACTTCCAATATTCTAATCTTGGTTTGCAGACTTCACTTTCTAGTCTTCCAAACTTTTTTGACTTTGAAAAAACACCCTGAGCCTTAGATATTCTACTTTTAACATCTTCACTGCTCCCACCGTCTGTATTAATAATAGTACCAAGGTAAATGAACCTGCCAACCTGATCAATCTTTTCTTTACCCGACGTCACCTTTTCATCTTCACTTATTTCTAGCTTTAGTAGCTTAGTCTTCTTCACAATAATCTTCAAGCCTATTCTTACACCCAGAACTCGCAAAATCTCTTAAAATTCATTCTGTTTAAGGGAAGCTGAAATTTCTATTCCTTGTAGTTCTGTAATTAAATCAGGTATAACCAAGTTCTGTCATTTTTCAAAATATACTTAATGTTAGGATGTCAAAGATTTTCTCCTCCCCCTCCCCCATAGACAATTCCATCGTGCCAATACAATGTCACTAAAAAAACAAAAATTCTTATAAATACAGAATAATTTTTGCTTGTGATTATCTGTCACAAGTTAACTTCGGAACTAACTGTATAGTAACCTATTTCTAATAATGCATCCGCTAAATCAAGTACTATAACCCATTCATAACTTTTAATGTATAAATGGTACGGGAAAGCATTACAAAATTCATCAGTAATATCAATCAATTAGAAAGCAATAGAGAGCGATCTCTACAGAGTGTTTTGGACAATCGATCTAGATTATGTCTTGCATAGCAAAAAAGAGGCGATTAAATAAAAAGGGAAAGTAATTCTAGCTTTTTGAGATCAGAGCCTAGACGATTTACTTCTTCATAATTTTAAGTTGATTTTCAGAAATAAATCAGGCACGTCCGTTCATATTTTTTCTTGGTGGAGGGGGATTATGAACCACGTGAAATCAATTAAAACTTTGTTTTGAATAGATCATAAGGTGTCAATAAGTTCCATTTTATATCCGTTTTCAAACATTATCAACGGCTTTCAGTAAATTTTAAACTAGTTTTTGGAATACATATTGGTATTAATTATAATTGACATTGTTTCGTTTTTCGCTAACATTAGGAAAATTTGCAAGATGTTCCGCTTAAGTGTTTTATGGGGATACTTAGACATGAATTAGTTTTAATTCTTCTTCTAATTCGTGAATAAAATCGAAACAACGTGACCCTTGGGGAGCCTTCAATTGGTTCAACCAATTCCCAATTCTTCAATTCCTTCAATTGGTTGAATTGGTTCAACCAATTCTCAGGTAGCATCTGAATTTAAAATATCAGGTGAAGGGGAAAACCCAGCTACAAGAACAGGAAATAAATTCTGGTTCCGTTGGGGGCCTTAAGTATTAAAATACTTAGGTGAATCGGAAACAAGACATTTATAAGTGGCCATCATCACAAAATACAAATTTCCCCTTATTGTACTCCCTTCCATCTATTATGCAACCTAGAAATGTCAAATCCAACCTCAATTTATTCCCAAGATATTGAAAGTATGGTATTTTAATAAATTGAATGCACATAGTTTAATTTTATGTAATTTTAAAATCTCATCCCAAGTCATAGTTGAACATCCGACCATTCCCAAGATAAAACAGACATGAAATTTCCTGGGTGCACAGAGCATTCTTTATTTATCCCTGCCCTTCCTGTACGTCAAAATTTGAGCTCCACTTAACCCCACGCTAAGACTCTCTGAAAGATTCGACTTAACACCGAACCCTTGATCCAATCCCCTTTGAAAGGTACGTAAGCGTTTCATTTTAACACCCTTATATATTCCGAGTATATAATTTCGACAACCTGGATGCACACAGGGTATATTTGCTAAAAATATTTCTTTGCTGTTTCTGACCATTCCTGAGATATTACACATACGCCAGATGGACGTGGTGTCTTTTTATTTAATTCAAAATTTCCTGAAAGTTTCAACTTATTACCCTTAGTTGTTCCTGAAACATTATATATGCACAATTTTTACTACCTAGATACATATAGTGTCCTTTTATTTAGTTCAAAATCCCTTCAAGGTTCTCTTTTAATTTCAATTTAATACCTTTAGACACTCCTAAGAAATTCCAGACGTACCCCTCTTGGTGCTTTGATATAATTCAACACCTCCTCAACAATCTCTGAAAGCATCAAATTAACACCCTTGGTCATTTTTGAAACACTGCCGATATAGCATTTTGACAACTAGGATTTCTATGTTGTCTTTTGATTTAGTTCAAAACCCCTTTCAACATACCCAAAAATATTTTATTTAATACCCTTAGTCGTTCATATGATAATACATATTCCCTCTTTTGATAATTTGGATGCAAATAGCGTGATTCGATTTAGTTTCACATGCTCTGAAAGTTCCATTTTCATAACTTTATCCATTCCTGAAATATTTTGGACCGACCATTTTCACAACTTGGATACACTTAGTCTGTTTGATTAACCACCTCCAGATGCACAGCACAGAAATTTTCACTGAAAAATAGGAGAAAAACTAAATGCCCCACTCATAGAAATTAAATATCACTAATTTTGGAATTTTTACTCTACCCCCCCCCCGCCATTTTTAAGAAATATCCCCCCTGTATGTTCATGATCTAGGGCCCTGCATCTGTATGAAACGCCGACGGTGAACAATGTTTAAACAAACTGAGTTGGTTAGAATAACATTAGTCAAGTCTTTGCCTACTCTATCTTCAGAAGAATGATCCGAATTTTTATTATTGATAAAAAATAATTTCTGAGACCTCAATGGCTAATCATGATAAAGCATAAAATCGCAAAAAACGGAAGAAAACGAGGATAATAAACAGCCGGATAAAAAGTTGAAATTTATGCAAATATGTTGGTCAAAACCTCCTCTTGACCGTCCTCAGTGTAGAATAAAACGATAAAAATATAAAAAAAAAACTTAAAACAAAATACAAAACTAAAATAGGATGACCCTTTCTTATTAACGGTGAAATGGTAACTAATTTAAGTGAGTAAAAGGTAACAGTATATAAATAATGATAACCTATCTGAATGAAATAAGAGGAGCACGAAAAAAGAAAAAGTTTTATTCCAATCAGGGGCAATCAAACGTTTCAACACTAAAAGTTAAACCCACACATTACAACTCAAAATAAGTCACATCATTGAAGGGTAATTTGGCAGAAAAATAAATATGGAACAAGATCGAACTCTTAGTCGAAATTTTTAAGACATCCATTTTCTCAAATATTTCAAAGACTCTATCAAATTTTGACCTGTGTCTACATCACCTCTAAGCCGAAATGCAAAAAAAGACATTCATAAAATCATGGACGAAAACATTAGAAGCAAAAAATTTGTTCAAT
Source organism: Artemia franciscana (assembly GCF_032884065.1). Classification (NCBI taxonomy): domain Eukaryota; kingdom Metazoa; phylum Arthropoda; class Branchiopoda; order Anostraca; family Artemiidae; genus Artemia; species Artemia franciscana. The sequence goes on from NC_088868.1 coordinate 2,053,093, forward strand.
CTGGTAACTTTATTCTGGGAAGAAGTTCATTGGACTTCCTCAGCTTTTTTTTAATGAATTGATCAAGGGTACTCAAGGCCGTATCCAGGGGGGCTGGTGTTTTTATGCATTTAAAAAATATTTAACCCCCTCCCTCTCTGAACGAAAATCCTGGATACGGCCCTGTTGGTACCATAAAGTCTCTTTCACATTGGCACGTCCGTGTGATATGTTATGTTTGCACTTTGGTCGAGTTGCGCTTGCTTTGTGTAGCAGTCCTTCATACTGGATTCGTTGCACATATTTCTCTGTCTGTTTATTAAGTAAAATATTTGTCGCTCTCATCTCTGACGACGTGTCCAAAATTTGTGAAATAAATGCTTGACCCTGATGAAGAAGTTGTTTCAATTCGTGCTTCAGTAATTGCTCTAGAATATGAAGCCAAAATTTAAGAGAAGAGAAAAAGAAAGAGAGAAAGAAGACATGTTAATTATATAAGAAACCTGTATCTATGAGTGACTTGGAAATTAAAAGATTACACAATTTTTAAAATTTGTCTTGCTAGCTAAACGTATGGGATATTGATGCAGAAATTACCAGGCTTTCCTCCAAAACTTCCGCTAAAATTATCAAGATAAAATAATTTTGATGTCTACGCACTAATGCACCGAGGAAAAAGCTTGGTTTCGTTCTTGCGTTGCGATTTAGTTTACTGAGCAAGGTTGCGTTGTGCCGTTGCAAGTTTGCCGCAGAGCTTTTGTCGCTCACTGAAAAGCGTCAACACATCAATGGGAAAGAGGCTTAATGCACGAATACGGCTACAAATAATACTAAATCGTTAAAAATAGCAAAATATATAATTAGAAGGAAAGCAAAGAGAATTGAAAAGCCATGTACAATCAAACTAGTTTATCAGAGAAAGACTTACCCTCAACTCCAATTGATACTCTCTGACAGTAAAAGTTGATAACTGCGCGATGGCTTGTATTAAACTAAGCTAACTTTTGGCTTTCATAGCCTATGGAAAGCAATTTATCTAATCTCAGAGTCTGCGATAAGTTAGAAAAAGTTTGGAGACACTTGTTGAGGTTTGCTTGGGAGCGTGTTTCTCTGCGTGATTTCTTTGTAAAATGAGAATGTGGTATGTTGCATGGCACTCAACGGTCTTGAATTAAAGTATGCAATTAATAGAGGCTAGGATTAAACTGAGAAAGGAAGGGACGAGGAAATGAATAATTTATTATGGAGTGACTTCTGACGACCATAGAAACAGGCTGGAATTTTTAAATAGGAAAACTGATTTGCCAGTCAAACCACAGAAAAACAGAAACTTGCTTGCGAAAAAAGTTGCAAGTCATGAATCTTCACTCTTTTTACTTGCTTAAAATTCTATAAAAAGAACCAATTAAGCTCAGCTTTCTTTCTGCTTCTGTCCAAAACACGACAAAGCAACAATAGGCGAATAAAAGTACGGTTAAAAAAGGGAGGGACATTTTGCCCAATATATCATGGTTGCAATTATAAATGTAACCTAATAAAGAGCTAACCATGCCCCATAGTGACCGAAAATTTAAAAACACGTTTTGAACTTTCAAAGGAGAAAAGATTGCCATTTCAAGCTACGTTAGGAGTTGTAAATTATATTTCGGCTTATCTTATTAGTAAAAGCTGATTGTGAAAGCTAATTATTTCGAATAAGAATATAAAACCCATCGAGAATGGTATTGGATTGAAATGAAAAGTTCACCGTTAGAATCACCATGGTCAAAAATCCAGTACAGAAGAATTACAGTCCCCACAAAAACGCTTTTGGCACCACTCCAGAGGATCCAGAATAGAAAATCTAGATGCTCATTGTGGCTTTAGTAAGTTCAAATTTGCCATCAATATTCCCTCATATTTTCCTTCATAGACTTAGCCTTAATCGTACTAGTATCACAGTTGTTGTGGTGGTAGTATGAGAAGTATTTGTAAAGTTAGTGCTGTATTAGTAGCAGTTGTAAGAGTAGCAGTAGCAGTATTCATAGGGGTAGTAGAATGTACATCTTGCCTATTGGTCAGTTGAGCATCCCTTTCCTGACGCCCCGGAATTTCACCTTGGCAAGGTTAGCCGTTCCAAAATATTGCTGGTGTGCACTTTTAACCCCCTTTTGACGTCCTTTTCAGCTTAATACTCTCAAGCCTTACAAGTCAATGCAATGGAAGTAGCAATTAGAATAGTTTAGCAGCAGTGATAGAATTTGTAAAAGTAGCAGCGGTAATAGTGTTAGTAGTGACATTCATATATTACATTTTAGTAAATTGGTCTTTTCCTTTTAATATTGTCTGAAAGCTCCAACTTAATACCCAAAATGCATTCTTGAGATACGCTCTTATGACAATTTGCATGCACTTAGTGCGTTTTCATTTAGTTGAAATTTCCCTTCAAAATCATGTCAAATTTCCCCCTTATACGCGCAGCATTAATTGTACTAGTATCATAGTAGTAGTAGTAGTAACAGTAGTAGCAGTAATAGTTTATTAATATTAGTAGTAGTAAGAGCAGTAGCAGTAGTATTAATAGCAGTACTAGCAGGTACATTTTGCCTTTTGGTCAACTGAACATCCCGCTCATGATGCCCCTGAAGTTTCGTCTGGATACGGTAAGCCGTTCCAAGGATTTTCCATAGTTTTTTGTCAATTATGAGCAACACATTTCATATACTCCTGTCTTCTTCCCTTTTAGATTCAAAGAGTTGAGTTTGCCGTTTTTTATCACGTGAATCTGTTGTTCAAATCAGCGTTGCTCATTTCTGAACTAATAAGTGGCACAGAAAACCGCATTGAGTCGTACAATGTATGGAGAGTTATGGAACTACGTCAAACATGTTTTTTTATCGATTGGTCACCGTTCATTAGTCAAATAATCCCTTGATGAAGTCGGAGAAAATCCGTTTTTAGCTATTTTAGACCACAAGCCAGCCAATTCAGGCAAATTTGCATTCCAATTTATCGCTTTCTGTGACTAATCGCCGTAAAACTAGACCGGGTTTGAGTTGCTCTAGACCCGGTGCACGTTTTACCACTTGGGCCAAGATTCTGAGTCTGTTTAGCGGTCAGATTATGAATCCACCTCTTAGACATATCCGAAAAGAGTTGCTTTCGCAACATCTTCAGTTTCCAAATTATTATTATCAAGCAACCAGCGTCTTCAGTCTTTGAGCCTCATACTAGAACGCCACTGCGAGAGAGCAAAAATGCATAGGATGTGATCAGGACGTGACTGAATCCACAGTAAATTCTTCACAATTTTATCCACATGTTAATCTCTGTAATACTGGGATCACACAAAAAAAAGGCGAAAGTCCGCCTCTAATTTCTTGTCTAAAGCCTTTTTTTCAGAAAATAGCAGCATAAAACTAAGAAATAACAATTGTCCAACTTGCATTTTGTACATTATGTTTTGTTTCTTTGCAAAAACACAATCACTTATGAACCAGATCTAACGGTCGGTTCAAACGCTAAGGAATTCCTGCCCGGAACTCTGGTCTTGAGTCGCGGGAGTCACCCTTTTCACGACTGGAAAAGCTCTTGGATTTTTTTTCCAAGGGATTGGTCCGTTCCGGGTCAGAAAACTGAAGAAAAAAATTGCTGGAGGTTTCTTGCTTCTAGCCTCTGAACATAGCCTCTGAAGATTAAGGAAGCTGTTTCTTTAGGCTGGGAAGGTATTAATAATACAAATCTAATCGCTCATTTTATGACTAAAAAGTTGAGGGTATCAGATATAGTAGTATATGCCCCTGTAGAACCGACTGACGGAGATAAAAGTGACTGAGATCAGTTTTACTTACAGTTACAGGAGCAAACAGACAGTTGCTCAGGTAGAAATATGGTGTTTTTATTACAAAATTTTATCTCCCAAGTCGGTAGAAATAGGGATAGATGGTATCCTAGACTAGCTAAATTTGGGGTGGGGAAACAAAACAGCAAGACTGCAGACTGCTGCAATTTTGCAGGTATATAGACCTAGTTATAACAAATACAGTGTTTTGTCGTAAACGGCCCTTAAGTTAACATAGTATTCACGTGATGATAAGACAACAAACCTTATTGATTATGTTATTGTAAGCCGAAGACTGGCAGGATCAATATAAGGTACTAGAATATTTAGGAGAGTGGTTATTGATGTTAGAAGTAAAAATCACCATCTAGTAGTGATCACCATTTAGGGTTAATTTAAAGCTCCCGAGAAGCTATGATGCTGGTAGACTCCAGGATGAAAATTTGAGACGACTTTTCCGGGAAGAGTTGAATCCTAAACTAGAGAGTTTAACATTGAACATTGTGGAAGATGGATGGAATAATTTTAGGGAAATAATTTGTGAGGTTACTGATGGTGTCTAGGGGAAGAAAGCTAGGAGCGCAAAATGAATATTAGCGAAAACAAACTTTATTTTTAATAGACAGGAGAAGGGGCTTGTACAAGAATTATTTGAATGATAGATCATAAGAAAACAAAAAGGATGTAAAGAAAGTAGAGAAAGCATTAAAGCATGAATTAGGGATGCGTGAAGTGGAGGGGTGGACAAAATTGCCGAGGATCTGGAATATGCAGCTAGACGGCATAATGGATCGGGGCCATAACTGTTGATAAGGAGAGTTAAAGGGAGATGGGCGGAACACTTTGAGATTGTGTTAAACAGAGATAGAGTTGCAAGAAAAGATACAGAAAAAATGAAAATATTTGTGATACCTTGGATATGAAGGAAGATTTGCATTATGAGGAAGAATTAGTTACAGTACTAAATGGATTAAAAATATAAGATTTCAGGTGCTGATAGGGTGGTAAATGAGTTTCTGAAATAAAGGGGTTCTGAGGTAAGAAATAAAGTACTGAAAATTATGAATATGGTTTTTGAAAAACGAGAAGTACCTAGTGATTCTAGGAAAACATAAATCAAACCACTATATGAGAAAGGTGATAAGAATGAGTGTGGTAATTATCGAGGCATTTATCTGTTTCTGTAGGTGACAAATTACTTAGTAATATGGTACTTTTAAGACTGAGAGATGCTGTAGACAAAGTTATATGAGAAGAACACTTCGGTTTTAGAAAAGTTAGAGAATGTGTCGACCAAAGTTTTACTCTTATGATGATAATTGATTTTGTTGATAGAAAAGCTTTAGTGAAGGTCTTATCCATTTACGGTATACAAGACAAATACATTAAATTGATCTGTGCTATGTACGAGGATAACACTGCTGCGGTTAAAGTAGAAAATAAGGTTAGCGGCTGGTTGCTTATCAAATCAGGAGTTAAGCAGGATTGTTTTCTATTCCCTTTTGTATGGATCAGTTTGAGGGAATTTCCCTTAAGGAGCACAGAAAAGGCTGGGTCCCATGAATACCAGAACGATCTTACTTCAGTGATTGGTTCCAGGCTTAAATTCAGTTGCAAGAATTACAAAGCAGCAAGTACTTAACCGTTCCGGTCAATGAAACGAAGAACAACTCGACAGCAGCGCAGATTGCCACTCTTCTTAGGAAATTAGACGAAGGGAAAGTAAAAGCAAGACCGATCAGATACTATCACATGAAGAGCCTGGATGCTCTAAGTCTTGCAAGTTTCATTCACGACACAGTGACAAGAATTGAACTCGATTTGAACTACCGTGTAACATAGTACTACAACGGAGCGTAATGAGCGCACCATTCTCCGGTGTTCAAGCTCGTTTGACAGTAAAATTGCCACAGGCAATCTACATTAATTGCCATGCATATAAGCTAACTTTTATCATTGCAAGCTGCGTTGAACCTGTCGGCACTGTTGGTTCTTATTTCTCATTGGCCCAGACTCTATACACATTCATTCCCAACAGCAACACTCAGTATTAGTTGTTTTTTGAGGAACAGAAAGCTGCCGAACTACCAGTTCTGGAGCTGGAAAAAGTGCTGCTACATGATGGATCGATTACTCCTAACGATCTATATCGAAGGTTAGACTCCGACATAAATATATTTTAGCTAGACCGTCTGCTGTAAGTGAGGGAGCCGACAGCGAAGTATGGGCAGAAGAAGATGGAATCGTTCCTTGTTACCTTTTATTCGTACTACATAAGAGCAAATTTACGATCGACGAACTCTCTGTCTCAGCAGCTCCATGCCATCGACTTGGTTATTTTCATTGCGTACCCTGATTCAGGCCAACAGGTCAGCGAACTCGCTGACCTGTGTTCAGACCCTTCATTCGTATCGCTTTTCATGAAGGCAAAAGATTTCAAGACAGAACTCAAAATCAAAGCACCTGCTGTGAATGAACCCACAACTGGACCTTCTCTGTTGATCAGAAGGGATGACCTCGAAGAACCCAAAAGATCACCAAGCATCTTAAATTTGGACCACAACCAGCTTGTTGACGACTTTGCTAGGATGAAACATCGGTGGTTTCCTTTGTTACCTTGGTTGTTGTAGTAGTTTTTGCTAGCGTCATATTTTCCTTTTTGTAAATATATTTGATCTGGAAGATTTCTGCAGAAGGAAATCCGAGATTTCGGTTACAACCCTCAGCATAATAATGAAGATTACTTTCATCGACGTATTGTTTACTTAAATAAAACAGTTTCTCGCTGAGGGACGCCAGCCTGTAGTCTGGTTGAATTTTCTACTTTCAGTGTAAGTTTCACTTAACCTCGTTGATTAAATTCTTCATTGCCATATTTAATGCTAGAGGTCAGTGTAGCTGAGTTCCACATTCGAATACAGTACAATTCCAAGCACACGCGTTTTTTCTTACTCGACACGAAGTGAATCGCCAGGGGGACAGATGAAATTCTTGCCAACCCCAAGATTTTGCCAATCCGTGGCGGAGGGTGTTTGACATCCAATCACTGTCGACTATTAAGAAGGGCACTGGCCATCTCAATTTCCGATCTAACGAACATCTTATCAAGGGGGTCTTTTGACACCCCTTGCACCGCTTTCCTTAAGAATTTTAAGAATTTGCTCCTATATTTATTCATGCAATTTGCCTATTTTAGTGATAGTTCCTGAATTTTAAGTCATTCTTGAAATTAACTATGGCATACGTCCTTAAGAAAGTTTGATTTCTAATGTGGAAAAACTATAATTAACAAGGCCTTAAGCATCTCACTTATTATTCGTAGTGCCATGAATTTAAAAAAAGGGAATATTGATATTTGTTTAAAGGCTTTTGTTTACACTTTTTAATAACAATTTTCAAAAGCTGAATTATTCCTTGGAGTTCAAAAACACTTGACTGACATTCCTTGGAGTTCAAAAACACTTGACTGACACATCTGAATTGATGCATCAGACAGTTTTAGGTCTTGTGGCAATAAAAGTTTGGCTTCGCTGAATTGTGGCTTACACTTTTTTACTTATTGCCAAAAATCGGTATGATTCAGATTTAAAACGAAATATGGGGACAAGGAAGGAATATTATACCAAATAAAAAGAAAAAAACTACTGTCATATACTTTTGTGATGAAAAATACCATCTGCATTATTCTTTAGACGTATGTCAGAAAAGGAAGCTAAATATGCTCCTTTTTCACGTTGTTGTATTCACCTATTGCTGCTATTTCATTTTTGAGCTAGTAAAAAGAATACAAACCTGATTGGTTGTTTAGGTTAAGTCCCAAGTTTTTTCACAATCAAGCTTTCTGTTTCTCTGTGTTTTGACCAAAACGCGTGATTTTTCCGATAAATAATCCTAGCAATGTCTTTGTGTTTCTCTGGTCATTTGTAGTCTTCCATAGTAAATTATTAATTTGTCTGTCTTCTCCTGTCTCAGTTTAATCCTTGCTCACTCATCTACCTAAATTCGTTATTAATTCAAGACCGTTGAATGCCATGCAACATACCATATCCTCATTTTACAAATAAATCACGCAGAGAAATCCGTTCCCGAGCAAGTTTCAACAAGTGTCTCCACTTTTTTTAACTTTTCGCAGGCTATGAGCTTACAAAAACAGCTTTCCAAGGAGTTTCAATGCCAAAAGCTATCGTATATGGCTGTCTTGTTGTCCATAAGAAGGAGTTATAACGCATTTCTATTGAGAGCAGTATCTTTTCATTTTTATTTCTAATGAAATTACGATTTGGAAATTTAGACGTTAAAAGAAGTGCTGATAAAATGTTTAGCGAGGAAGGCAAGGTATTATGAATTAAGTTTCTAATAAGACATATGCAACCAGACTACGAAGGACTTTAGCTGATTTTTATGGCACTTGGTATTAACCAAGTGACATATAGCAATCGCAAATTCTGTCGGTCTGTCGGTCCCGGTTTTGCTACTTTAGGTACTTCCAGGTAAGCTAGGACAATGAAATTTCGCAGGCGTATCTGAGACAAGACCAGATCAAATTAGAAATAATTGTTTTCCCGATTTGACCATCTGGGGGGGGGGGGTGAATGGGGGGCCGGTTAATTCGGAAAAAAGAAAAAATGAAGTATTTTTAACTTACGAACCGTTGATCAGATCTTAATGAAATTTGATGTTTGGAAGGATATCATGTCCTAGAGCTGTTATTTGAAATCCCGATCGGATCTGGTGACATTGGAGGGGAGCTGGGAGGGGGAACCTAAAATCTTGGAAAACACTTAGAGTGGAGGGATCGAGATGAAACTTGGTGGTAAAAATAAGCACAAGTCCTAGATACATGATTGACATAACCGGAATGAATCTGCTCTCTTTGGGGTAATTGGGGGTTGTGGGGGTTAATTCTGAAAAATTAGAAAAAGGAGGTATTTTTAACTTACGAACGGGTGATCGGATCTCAATGAAATTTTATTTTTAGAAGAATATCGTGTTTCAAAGCTCTTATTTTAAATCCCGACCGGATCTGGTAACATTGGGGGAAACCTAAAATTATGGAAAACGCTTAGATTGGAGGGATCGGGATGAAACATGGTGGTAAAAATAAGCAGAAGTCTTAGATACGTGATTAACGTAATTGGAACGGATCCGCTCTATTGGGGGGGGGGGGGGTTAATTCAGAAAAATTAGGAAAAATGACGTATTTTTAACTTACAAAGGAGTGATCCGATCTTCATGACACTTCATATTTAGAATGACCTCATATCTCAGATCTCTTATTTTAAATCTCAACCGGATACAACGTCATTTGGGGGGGCAGAAATCTTAGAAAACACTTAAAGCGGAGAGGTCAGGATCAAACTGGATGAGAAGAATAAAAACTTGTCTAAGATACGTGACTGACATAACCGGACCGGATCAGCTCTCTTTCGTGGAGTTGGGGGGGGGGGGGGGTAATTCGGAAAAATGAGGTATTTGTAACTTACGAACGGGTGACCAGATCTTAATGAAATTTGATATTTAGAAGGATCTTGTGCTTTAAAGCTCTAATTTTAAGTTTCGACCAGATCCTGTGACATTGGAGGGAGTTGGAGGGGAAACCGGAATTCTTGGAAAACGTGAAAATTGGGGTGTTTTTATCTTACGAATAGGTGATCGGATCTTAATGAAACTTGATATATATAGAAGGGTCTAATGTCTCAGATGCTCCATTTTCGACTCGAATTGCATCCGGGACATAGGGGGTTGGAGGAGGGAAACAGAAATCTTGGAAAACGCTTAGAGTGGAGCGATCGGGATGAATTTTGTTGAGAAGAATAAGCACAAGTTCTAGATGCGTGATTGACATAATTGGAACGGATCCGTTCTCTTTCGAGGAGCTGGGGGTGTTAATTTGGAAAAATTAGAAAATTGAGGTATTTTTAACTTAAGAACGAATGACCGGATCTTAATGAAATTTGAAATTTAGAAGGAATTCATGTCTCAGAGCTCTTATTTCAAATCCCGGCCAAATCTGTTGACATTGGGGGGAGCTGGAGGGTGAAATCTTGGAAAACACTTGGAGTGGAGGAATCGAGATGAAGCTTGGTGGATAGAACAAGCAAATGTATTTGATAAGTGATTGACATAACCATACTGGATTCGCTCTCTTTGGGGGAGTTGGGGGAGGGGTTCAGTGATTTGGCGAGTTTGGTGCTTCTGGACGTGCTAGGATGATGAAAATTTGTAGGCGTGTCAGGAAGCTGCTCAAATTAATTTGATAAAGTCGTTTTCCCAGAGTCGGCCATCTGGGGGGCTAAAGGGAGAGGAAAAATTAGAAAAAATGAGGTATTTATAACTTACGAGTGGGTGATCGATTCTTAATGAATTTTGATATTTAGAAGGACATCGTGACTCAGAGCTCTTATTTTAAATCCTGACCGGCATTAAGCCTCTGATTTAATTTTTAAATCAATCTATTGATTCTTAGAATTTTGTTAGAGTTCATACCATATGAGCTATTGGCTTTTAGATCTTCTTGCCTCGTCACAAGTGCCATATGAGCTCTTAGCTCTTGTTAGTTTATTATTCCTCAATTCCTGAATTGTCCCCCGTTTGTATTCACTTAACAATTAATAATAAAATTTAATTTTACAAATAGATACTCAAAGGAGCATCGTTTTTTCAAGGCAATCTGCTTCTAAAAAATATTCTGTGACCTTGTTTATCATCATTTACCGTGCCAAATGATGCAGACTATTATGTAATAAAAGAAAAACAGTTGAAATCCTAGAGTTAGACATATTCTCCTGCAAATCCCTAAATAAAAACAAAAATGTCTATTTATGGTTTGATATGCAACATAATGAAATCCGAATTATCTCTTCACTCACTGTCCGAGAAACAATTGTTCACGAACGGTCCCATACGGGGTTATATCCAGGATTTTTTTGGGGGGAGGGTTACGTAAGAAATTTTTCGGGGAGAAGCTACACAAAGAACTTTAAAAATGAACCAAAATTTTTCTGTATTAATTTTTGCTACGTTGTTAAGTGTTGGACAAACATTTCAGGGGGTCAAATCCCCTAACCCCCCACCCCTGGATACTGCCATGATCATATATATTGGTACAAATTCCGAAAAGGGTTTCTAACTTCCACAACCATTCGCACTGAATGTTTTGTAAGCCTGGTGATTTCGAATCAGTGGCTAGCTTTGTACCTTAGAAATGGCAACAGTATTTCGTTCGAAGGTTTTAATAAAAAAGATTCAAACCTGGATTAAAACAATTGAAAGTTCAAAGCAGATAATAAAATCATAAAAATAACTTTGAATAAAAATATTCAAAGTAGAATATGCTCGTGAAAAAAAGCGAAAAATAATTAGAAAATTTTAATTTGCAGCTGAATAATGCTCTTTATATATCCTCTTTATAATAAACCTCTTTATATATAATCAGATATGTTTCTCCAGATCTTCATAATCATCTATTCAATCCCAAAACCCTGGGTTTTACCTCTTTTTTTCCAAGGGGTTTACACACGTTTTTACCTTTAGGTTCATACCTCTGTTTCACGGTTTATACAAGATGTCAGTCAGTGACGAAAATAAAAAACAGTAAATACCTCTTGTCATCTTTTCATTCTAGTCAATCTATGCTTTTTCCTTAGAAGTTTCATTTACTGCATGGTTTCAGATTAGACAGATGCGGGTTATCAGATGGCATAAAATTAGAATAGACGGTAGTTAAAGGTAAAGCTAAAGAAGGAAAGGGAATTGAGAGGAAAAGGAGCTGGAATGTTTCTGGGTACTTCACTGTTATAGTGTCTATGTTAAGTTTTCATTCATTGACGCGCTGTAGAATTGGTGCCTTTGTTAGTTTCTTTCAGCTTAGCGTAAGACAGGACAAAAACAAGCGACAGAATAGATGAGAAATACATAATTAGGGCTTTATATTTACACATTAAAAGGGTGGGGGTAAATTATTTGGGCAGTGTGAAGTTAGAAAACAATTCTTACTTCATAGTATGCAGAATAATTATGCCTAACACATTTTGCATGCAGACCTGCTTTACTTTACCCCCACCGCTGAATGTACGAATATATAGACTAAATTTGTTTTTAAAGTACTATATTCTCATCAAATTCTGTGATGTTTCATTAGGGTTAGTAAATGTCATTCAATACATATCTCAAACGCAATGAAAACCAGTTCTACTTAGCGTCTATAGACATGGGCGCTATAACAGACAATTACCTGTTGCTGATATCTTTACTCTTTTTATTATATCTGTGACAAAAAAGGTGGGTGATATTTAATTTATGTCCTGTCTTCTTTTGTTCCACTATTCTAGGTTTTTTTAATTACCTTTCCTTAATCTACTTAATTACCTTTTTTCTTTAAATTACTTTATTTAAATAAGGTTTTCCTAAGAAAAATAAAGACCCAGAGTAAAACCCAACGAGCGAAAATGAAGTTAGAGCTATGACTTCGTAGTTAGAGCTAATGCTGCTTCATTCCTCATACAGGTTATAAAATTAGAACGAGGGATGTTTGAGTTAAGTAAAGAAAAAGGACTTGAAACCTTTCTAATCCAATTATCGCAATTCTTCCCAAACTTCTATTTACTCTTCCTTTTCATTTCTCTCCTGTAAACTAAAATGTTATTTTTATTTTCTGTGGGTTCTACTGTTTCAATTTTTGAGATGTTTTTGTTTCAACGTTTCAAGGTAAACCGGAACTTTAGTTTACACCAGCTTAGACTATAAAGTGGTAAGGGCAAAACAACCTGATTCAACCAAAGCATTTAACTGATTTGTATTTACTTAAGGTGGGACTCACAAAATTTTCTCACGAAAGTTCCAGCTGTAGTATTTGAAATTGTGGCGATGGATGGTCATCAAGTCTAAAATGTCTCAAAATTTAAAGAAAAAACTTTGGTCAAAAGCTAAAAAAAAGTTTTAAAAAGTACGAGTTACATCCTTCTACTTTACTACTATTACTGATAACTCACTACAGCACTAAGCTGTCAGTAACCAGCACAGCTACGCACGCCTTTCCTCCCTCCCAATCTAATAAATGCCTCCCTCTTTACATCCTCCCAGGAACTTACCATTTTCCTTGCGACTTCTTCCCTACCCAACCAAGGACTACCTGTTTTCCCTTTAACCCTAGATGGTTGGCCGAAAAGGACAAACTTTCGTATTCTGTCATCCTTCATCTGTAGAACGTGGATTACTCATCTCAACGTTTCTGTCATTATAGCCCTAAAAAGCAGGATTGAACCGCACTTTTCGCCGCATACCTTCAGTTGGCCGGGTAGTGGAGACCGGGGTATTGTGGACACTTTTTACAGGATTGCAAATACCTTTTTAGAAAGACTTTTCTTTGCACATCCAATACTACCAACATTAACCTTAGTATGTTGGCTTTGTTTGAGCTATATATATCTATGAATTTGTATCTGTTACAAAATTCTCATGGGAAGTGATCAAACGAAAAGCAGCAAAAGTGTCCATATGTCTGGATTACAGGGGTATAATGGACACTTGACAGCGGTGTCGTTGAGGGGGCGACAGTTGCCCCTCCCCAATAATTTGGAAAAAATTGTAATTATTAAGTAGTTTTAAAACTGTTACTCGTTTTACTTTGAGCAGAATTTTTTTTTTTAAATTAACACCTGCTTGTTTTTAACATAAGAAAACGAGAAAAAATAAGAGCGGTCCATTCCACTTCTTAATATGTTCAACATTAGTTTAATTGCAAAATTTTTAATTGCAAATTAAAAATATTTAATTGCAAAATTGGAAAATCTTCTATGCTTCCTGTTTCACCACGTTAGCTTAGGTCAATTTTTTCCCCTGATATTTAAAATGCTTTTACTTCCTAAAATCTGCAAGTTCAAGATACAATTCTCTTGATTTAAAATTTTCAAAAGTGGAAATGAATACATCCTCCACACCTACAAACAGGAAAGAAATGAAATTATTGAAAAATAAAAAGGGAGATATACAGTGAATATAATTTATTGAATGAAAAAGAAATAATTGAAAAAGAAAATAAAATTAATACTTTTTATAATGATATACGTTCAATAACTTGATAGGTCAAATCGGTTGTAGTTTCGTCATGGACTTTAGTAGAGGGGCATCTACTCTAGGAATCATTTAATTATTTTAATTTTAAATTTTATTATTAAGTTTAGTGTTAATCTTTATTTCCAGTATTTAATTGAAACTCCTGTTCTTTTATTTGTCATTGAAATGTCTAATAAGCACTGATAACGTCTTATCCTTTACGTTTTGGATTCACATACTAACCCACAAAAGTAGAACTGCCTACATGTCCAACACTATGCTAACTTCTCGCTATTTTTGCTTTTCTAAATATTTCATTTAACCAGCTCAAAAAATTGACGTAAGTGTGATGAGAATTTTAACTCATAAGTCCACTGAGAATAAATAAAGTGAATTTAAACAAAATATGTATATTTTTCTCACAATTTAGAAATTTCGTGTGCACATATAAGCAGTACCAAACTTTTCTCTTTTTCTATTGTTATCCGTTTTATTGCGCAGCACTAGGAAACCAAGCTTCACTTCTGAAAGGAATTATAAACATAAAAACGATATTCAGTGTGAACCCCCTCCCCCTCTGGAAATGTGCATCCCCATACCCTTATTTACAGAAGAAGAACTTTCGTATGTGCTTTATAGAATTCGTTTTTTTTAACAAAGATGAAAAGGGCAAGGTAATTTTCAAACTCTAGGAGTCAATTTTCCCATCCAATTGGCAAAGTTGGCAATTTTTAACTAGCCTAATCTCTGCCGCAATGATGCCAAGAATTGTTCAGATTTTCTGGATACTCTTTGTCAAACAATGCCCAACGGATAACTTAATAATTTTAATCTTTTCCGAATATTAAATAAAAAAACTAGTTTTTTAAACTGAAAGTAAGGAGCGACATTAAAACTTAACACGAACAGAAATTACTCCGTATATGAAATGGGTTGTCCCCTCCGCAATCCCTCGCTCTTTGCGCTAAAGCTTTTAATTGCTTTAAAAAGCAGAATTGTGGCAAAGAGACAAACTTTAGCGTAAAGAGCGAGGGATTGCAGAGGGGACAGCCCATTTTATATACGGAGTAATTTCTGTTCGTTTTAAGTTTTAATGTCACTCCTTACTTTCAGCTAAAAAAAATAGTTTTTTTTTTTATTTAATTTCTGAACGTTTTTGAATTAATGCATGTATGGTTTTGGCTCTCCGCACATAAATTATTAAAATGAAATTTGTATATTAATTTTTTTTTCCTCCCTCAACGTCCCGCTCTTTACGCTAAAGTTTTACTCTTTCTCTCAATTCTACTCTATTAAACAGTAAATGGCTTTAGCGTAAAGAGCGGGACGTTGACGGAGGAACAGCCCCTTTCATACACGGAGTAATTTCTGTTCACTTTAAGTTTTAATGTCGCTCCTTACTTTCAGTTAAAAAAAGTTGTTTTTTTATTAATTTCCGAATATTTTTGAATTAATGCATGTTTTTATTTTGGCTCTCCGCAAATGAATAATTAAAACGAAATTTTTATATTATTTTTTTTTTTTGCTAAATGGCTTTCTCTTAGTTTTGATCAGACGATTTTGAGAAAAAGGGTGGGAGAGGAGACCTAGTTGCCCACCAATTTTTCGGTTACTTAAAAAGGCAACTAGAACTTTTAATTTTTAACGAACGTTATTAGTAAAAACTATACAATATACAAAACTCATAAATTAACTTACGTAACGAACTTCTATATGCGTATATTTTTTTATGTATATGAGGGGGTTTGCCCCCTCGTAATACCTCACTCTTTACACTAAAGCTTTAATTTTGTCCCAATTCTTTAAGATCGACCCCTGAATCACATAGGCTGTAGAATAAATAGTTGAAATTATTAAACATACTTTAGCGTAAAGAGCGAGCTATTTAATAAGAGATGGACCCCCCCCCCCCCCATATGCGTAATAATCTCTGTTCGTTTTAAGTTTTAATGCTGGTCCTGACTTTCAGTTGAAAAAAACTTTTTTATATTTATTTTTCCATTGTTTTTTTTTTAAATAATGCTAGAAAATCCTGCGTCCCCTTCATGGAATTTCTCTTCTCCCATGACAAATTCCTCCAAGGGAAGATCCTCCCATGTATCCCCCTCCCCTCACCCTCCAACCAAAAATCATCCTGAAAAGGTCTGTATACGTCCAAATAATCATTACTGTATGTAAACGCTGGTCAAAGTTCGTAACTTGCAGTCCCTCCCCTGGGGACTGTGGGGGAGTAAGTGAGCCCCAAAGACATAGTTATTATGTTTTTTTATTATGCTGAACAAGGTAATAGCCATAACTATTACTTTGAAAGAAAGGCTTTTTGAACCTGCATATTATCGTATGCCAGTGTGTAGTGAGGAGGCTAACTAAGTTATGATAGATAAGGCTTATAATCAAAGGTTTACAGTCAAAGACCCCCCCCCTCACTAAAAACTTCCTCAATAAATGTCTTATCATCTTCTTTATGATCGCTTATAGTGCACAGTGAGGCAGTAAATTAAATTATTAAAAGACTGGCTGTAAGAACTGTTCAATCAATGCCTCAATTTTGATTATATGCTTATCCTGTTATCCTTAAGCAAGAGCTATCATGTATAAATAAACATTTTTATTGGAATTTTATTTTTCACTTATTTAGAAAAAATCTTATAACGACTTAATAATTTACTTATTCAATTTTCCCTGGCGTACCGTTTTGTCACTTCAGTTCCCTTTTAAGGAATGTTTTTTTCATTTGTGTATCATCACCTGTAGTAAATAATGAGAAAACTAACTAAGCTATTGCATATCTAGTTTCTTGTAAGAGGTGTGCAACTTGGCTACGAAGGACGTCGAATAATTCTTTATTTATTATTACGTAACTATATTCCTTTATTATTCTTTTTATTATTATCTGTTTCTTGACACTGTGTACCTTAAATCAAATTAATCCTAAATACAGACACCCCTTCCCCCTCAGATTTTTAAAAGACAATTTACTACCATTAGATGTTCAGTGACTTTATTTATCGCCGCTTACTCTGCCCACTGAGGCAGAAAATTCATCTATTAGAAAGAAAAGGTTAACAAGCGCTGTTCAACCAAGCTATGCCTCAGATGTGATTGTACATTGTCGTAATATTGTAAATAAATAGAGTTTCTTATGAATAAATAAATATTATATTGAAAGCATTATTTTTCGTTTTTTTAAAATCCTAATGCAATTCAAGTTTTAGGTGTTTAAATAACTGCTGTCTCCCGTGAAATATCTTTTTGTCGCCTCAATTACCTGATAGAAAACATTGCAAATATTTTTATATCATTTTATTCAGTGATGCAATGGACTTTTTTTTTAAGAAGTTACTGTTGGTTCTTGATGTTGTAGATGAAAAGAGATTTTTTTTTTTTCCTGGCTTGGTTTAGTATGAATGATTAAACTACAGTGTAAATTTTTTTTCAGTCAAAAGGCCTTTAGGCCCTTCAAGAGTTTTTGATATTTAGAGAATAAAATAGCTTGAACTTGAGCTATTACAGGCTAGGGTTATAATATGAGGTTTGCACCATTAACGCTTTTTGAATTTCAGTTTATTTCTCTTCAAGTTCCCATTTATTATCTGCTCCATATTCCTGGGCACTTTAGACCAATATTTATCCTAAAAATAGACAGAGGCGCTATTTTGGCCAAATCTTGGGGAGGGGATGAGGTGGGCTCCCCAACTTTCACGTAAGAAAAAATGTGAGTTTTGGCAGCACATTGATCGAATATTCTAAGTAAAAATTCATTTTCCGCACCCGTGTGTTGCACGGAAATGTACTGTAACCCAATGTGGAACTCAGCCACACTGACCTCTAAGATTAATTATAACATCAAAGATCATAATCAACGAGGTTAAGTGATTAAACTGAAAGTGAAAAATTCAACCAAACTAAAGGCTGACCCTCATCAGCAAGAAGCTTTCTTATTTAAGTAAACAATACGTCGGTGAAAATAGGCGTGCAGTAATGTCAAATCAATTGGACAGAATGAATTATGTTGAACATAATGGATTATTATGGCCGGCAAAGAGCACTTTGTGGTGGAGGCATGGACCGCCCTGAAAAATCTGGGATGGGCATTTGCCCACCCCTGACCCCCCCCCCCCACAAATGGCGCCTCTGAAAATAGACACTCCCCCTGGAGAATTATTTATTCATGCAGTGAGTTTTTATAAGCCACGGAGTGAAAAGGGCCATCTCAGTTGTTATAAATTAGCTTTGTAATAAGAGGTATGCAATCAATCTACGAAGGATGCTCATTATTTTAAGTCTTTTGTTCTTTAAATACCACAATTATTATCTGTTTTTTGTCCCTATTAAAAAAAGATATACCCCCCCCCTTCCGGAGTTTTTTTATTACCAAGACGATTTGCTTCTAGTAAATTACCGTGGACATGCTGTTTTGGTTTTACCGTGCAGTTAAACTAGAAGCTATTCTGACAACCAATAGATAGACATTTTCTTAATGTAAGTAAATTCAAATTTTTTTTAAAGTAGTGTTTAGTTTACGGCAAATAAACTGAATTAAAACTTTTTTTTTATTATTTATGATGAATTGGCTTTGATTTGTTTCAGCTTCGAACCCCATGACACCTCAAACTTCCCTGAATTTCTTGCCACTTCCTGATCAAATTTCTAGTATTTTATTATAATTAGTTTTTTTACAATTGCCTTTCTTTTTTACAATTTTTCAAGACGATTTCCTTGTTTGACGATTTACTTGTTTAACCTCGCTTACAGCAGTAGTAGACTAATCTATCAAAAACTGGGTTGTCAAGAGATGTTCAACCAACTTATGCCTTAGATTTTATTGTACCTAGTTGTCATGTCGTCCATAAACAGCAATTATCGTGTATAAATAAACTTTCTATTGAAATTAATATTCATAGCAACATCTCCAATATTCATTGAATAATATCATTTGATTTTTTTATTATTGTCAAATCTGCGCATTTAATCGATTTTGAACCTCAACTAGGCCTCATCTTCTCTGAGAAACGGATCAAGACTTAGGTTTTTACCTTTACGGCATTAATGCTCTGATTGTTTGAATTTTTACCTTTGCGGGATTATTGTCCTGATTTTAAAATAGTTTTATAAATTTTCATGCTTTGGCATGTTAATAAATTGAGAGGGACTAGTCAATCTGGATTGTCCCAGTTAAAAATAGGAACGCAGCCACAATTAGTGAGAAGGGATGAGTAAAAGAGAAATGAGCAGAACATTTTGAGGGTGTGATTAACAAAGATACAGTTGCAGGAAAAGATATAGAGCAAAATAAAAGGATTAAAAAGAAGAAAGTATTAAAATATGAACTGAGAAATTGTGAAGTGGAAACCACGGATATAATTAGCGAGGATCTAGAAGATGCAGCTAGACGGCATATTAGTGAAATATTGAAAGGCATGTTAATAAATTAAGAGGGAGTAGTCAATCTGGACTTGTCCCAGTTAAAGATAGAAATAGGGCCACAATTATTAGAAGGGAAGAGTAAAAGAGAGATGGGCAGAACATTTTGAGGGTGTGATAAACGAAGATACAGTTGCAGAAAAAGGTATAGAGGAAAATAAAAGAATTAAAAAGGACAAAGCATTAAGATATGAACTAAGAAAGTGTGAAGTGGAAACCACGGATAAAATTACCAAGGATCTAAAAAATGCAGCTAGACGGCATAATAGTAAAATATTTTACTGGCATGTTAACAAAGTGAGAGGGAGTAGTCAATCTGGACTTGTCCCAGTTAAAGACAGAAAAAGGACCACAATTAGTGAGAAGGGAAGAGTAAAACGTTTGGAAAGTGTGCTTAGCCGGGATAGAATTACAGAAAAAGATATACATGAAAATATAAAAGTTTGTGACACTTTGGATGTGAAGAAAGATATATTTTGTGAGGAAGAATTAGTGACAGTACTAAAAGGATTACAAATAATAAAGTCTTAGGTGCTGATAGTGTAGTTAATGGGCTTCGTAAATATGGTAGTTATGAGGCTGGAAATAAGTTACTGAAGATTATGAATACGATTTTTGAAAAAAAGGAAGTAATTAGTGCTCCTAGGAAAACATTAATTAAACCCCTTGCATAAGCAATTGGTAAGACTGAGTGTAGTAAATATAGAGGCATTAGTTTGGTTTCTGTAGGTGGCAAATTGATTAGCATTAAGATACTTTTAGACTTAGAAATACTGTAGATAAAGCTTTAAGAGAAGAACACTATGGATTGAGGAAAGGTAGAGAATGTGTCGACCAATTTTTCACTCTTAGATTACCAATTGAGAAGCACCTGATTCATCAAACAGCTTTAGTCCTCAGTTTTATAGATTATGAGCAGGTGTTTGATTCAGTTGATAGAACAGCTTTAGTGAAGGTCTTATCCTTGTGTGGTATACCAGTCAAGTACATTAGAGTAATTAGTGTCATGCACGAGAATAACGCTGCTACAGTTAAGATAGGAAATGAGGCTAATAGCTGGTATCGTATTAAATCATTAGTTAGACAGGGTTGTGTTCTATACCCGTTTAAATTGATCATTCTGATGGACTTCGTCTTAAGCAGCACAGGAAAGGTAACGGGAGAGCACGGAGTTAATGGGGAAGAAAAACTTTTCTGAACATAGATTATGCAGATGATTTCAACATGGTAGATGAAAGTGTGAGCAAAATGAATGGACTTTTAGAGGTTTTACGAGTTCAGTGTTCTAGAATAGGTTTGGAAATTAACGTTAAGAAGACTAAGTCGATAAGGCTAGGAATAAGTGAAGACGAAAAGGTGACGTCGGGTACTGAAAAGATCAATCAAGTGGACTGCTTCACTTACCTTGGTAATATTGAACAGTTCATGGTAAGGAACTATAAGTAAGGAGCAGCCCAGCTGAATAGTAACCAAAACTCTAAAAAATGAATTTTGATACCAATAGATATTCAGATTTATTAGATTTTTAATCTGATTTAATCAGATTTTTATGGTGATTTCAAATATAAAATATTTAGTCATACCAACCAAAATTTAAGATCCAGAGAAACTTTGCTTTATTTTCGGAAAAAGGGGGACACCCCCTGAAAGTCACAGAATCTTAACGAAAAGTACACTGTTAGATTCAGCGTATCAGGAAATTCTACTGTAGAGATTTTAAACTCCTATCCGCAGAAATGTCGAGCCTTGTATTTTTTGTCAGAAGAAAGATCACGGATGCGTGGTTATTTGTTTATTTGTTGTTTTTTTTCCTTGGGGAAATCGTATCGACCAAGCGATCTTAGAATATCGTGAGAGGGCTCATTCAAATGAAAATAAAAAGTTCTAGTGCCCTTTTTAAGTGAGCGCAAAAATTAGAGGGCAACTAGGCCCCCTCTCACGCTCATTTTTTCCCAAAGTTAACTGATCAACATTTTGAGATAACTATTTTGTTCAGCATAGTCGGAAAATCTAATAACTATATCTTTGAGGATGACTTAATCCCCCACACTTCCCAGGGGAAGGGATGCAAGTTAGGAATTTTGCACATTGTTTACATATAGTATTGGTTATTGGGAAGTATACATACGTTTTCAGGGGATTTGTTTTGGTGGGGGAGGGAGCCGGGGGTTATGTGGGAGGATCTTTCCATAGAGGAATTTTTCATGGGGGAAGGGAAATTTTTATGAAGGGGGTGCCAGATTTCCCAGCATTATTCAAAAACGATCAGAAATTAAATGAAAAAACACGTTTTTTCAACTGAAAGTAAGGAGCTAAATTAAAACTTAAAACGAACAGAAATTATAACGTGTATGAGGGGGTTTGCACCCTAGTCAATACCTTACTCTTTATGCTAAAGTGTTTTTTAGTACTTTCAAAAGAGCTATTTATTATAATCAAACTGCTTTTGTGATTCAGGGGCCATTCTTAAAGAATTCAGACAAAATCAAAATTTTAACGCAAAGAGTGAGGTATTGACTAGGGGACGAACTCCCTCGTATGCGCTATAATTTCTATCCGTTTTAAGTTTTAATTTTGCACCTTACTTTCACTTGAAAAAGCTTGGTTCTTTTATCAAACAGTTCGTGGTAACGAACTATAGTAAGGAGCGACCCGGCTCAATAGTAAACAAAACTCTAAAAAAACGGAATTTTGATACCAATATACATATCAAAAGAATCGGATTTTTATAAAATTTTACATCAAATTTAGTTTTACTCATCAAAAGTTACGAGCCTGAGAAAATTTGCCTTGTTTTGGAAAATAGGGGAAAACACCCCCTAAAAGTCATACGATCTTAACGAAAATCACACCATCGCATTCAGCGTATCATAGAATCCTACTGTAGAAGTTTCAAGCTCTCATCCACAAAAATGTGGAACTTAGTATTTTTTGCCAGAAGACCGATCACGGGTGCGTGTTTATTTGTTTGTTTGTTTTTTTCCCCAGGGGTGATCGTACCGACCAAGTGGTCCTAGAATGTCTCGAGAGGGCTCATTCTACCGAAAATTAAAAGTTCTGGTGCCCTTTTTAGGTAACCAAAAAAATTGGAGGGCACCTAGGCCCCCTCCCACGCTCATTTTCTCCCAAAGTCAACAGATCAAAATTTTGAGATAGACATTTTGTTCAGAATAGTCAAAAAACGTAGCAACTATGTCTTTGGGGATCACTTACTCCCCCACAGTCCCCAGGGGAGGGACTGCAAGCTACAAATTTTGACCAGCGTTTACATACAGTAATGATTATTTGGAAGTGTACAGACCTTTTCAGGATTATTTTTGGTTGGGAGGGGGTTTTGAGGGGAGGGGGCTACGTGGGAGGATCTCCCCTTGGAGGAATTTTTCATAGAAGAAGAGAAATTCCGTGAAGGGGGCGCAGGAGTTTTTAGCATTATTTTAAAAAAAAATGGAAAAATAAATATGAAAAAGTTTTTTTCAACGAAAGTAAGGACTGGCATTAAAACTTAAAACGAACAGAGATCATTACGCATACGGTGGGGGGGTCCATCTCTTCCTAAATAGCTCGCTCTTTACGCTAAAGTATATTTAATAATGTCTACTATTTATTCTACGGCCTTTGTGATTCAGGGGTCAATCTTAAAGAACTGGGACAAAATTAAAGCTTTGCTGTAAAGAGTGAGGTACTACGAGGGGTAAAACCCCCTCATATACATAATAAAAATATACGAATATAGAAGTTCGTTACGTAAGTTAATTTAGGAGTTTTGTATATTGTATATTTTTTACTAATAACGTTCGTTAAAAATTAAAAGTTCTAGTTGCCTTTTTAAGTAACCGAAAAATTGGTGGGCAACTAGGTCTCCTCTCTATTTGGTCTCTGCTCTATTTGAGAAGACTTGTGCCATTCATGAAGTTTACGAGGAGAGATCAGATTTTTACATTCGGCATCAAAATGAACAAATGACCTCCATCATTTACAGCTTGTTTTTCAAGTGATCTTGTCTCAATGTGACATCAAGTGGTTATGATTGCTAGAAGTGCAATGTCCAAAATTCACAGTTAAAAACAAGAAATTGTTTTTCTTTATTTAGCCCCACTCACAGACGACCTCTATGTCCGCTTAAGGTACGATTTTCTTTTATCCCTTTCGTATTTATATTCCAAGCTTTTGCAAGAAAAGTAATTATACATTTATTTTATATTGGTTATATTTGACTGTATTTTTCTTATATAGGTTGCTGTTTAACTATACTATTTGCTTGTTTGTTTTCTGGAGACCTGCTCTTTAGCGTCAAGCGAAATGCTAACAAGGATGTCCCCTTCCTTATCATCCAAGAGAAAGATCTCAGGTATTTTACAGAGGTGAGTGTAACCAAGAGACAGGTAATAATAACAACATGATTAATTTGATTCTTGTTTATGGCTGTAAATTGTGTACATTCTTATATAGATGACCCAAATCAAAAATTCTAGAAATCGGGACGGCGATCTTTAACATAGATTGATGTTTGGGTAATAAACATAAAACCAAACAAGAACCTAATCTAATATTTGTAGCTAATACTACATTTTGTAAACAACTGCTTTCCGGCACTTTAATATTATTTACATGCACTTTATACAATATATGCACTTTATAAAACGCGCTTTAATTTAATACATGCACTTTAATATTCAAAGTTGTCTGGGGGTTGTTATTTTTGTAAGGCTGTTTAATTCCTTAGTTTAAAATCAAGCAAATTCTCATTCGCTAATAACTGTTAATGAACTAATTTAAAATCTAGTGACAAAAGTTAAAAGTCAAGCAAATATCAACTTAAAAAAAGTTAAGTTAAAATTTAGTGACAAAATATTATGTCTAGCAAAAGTATAAGATAAAATTATCTTATAATCTTATCTTGTCTTATTTACTAATATATAATATATAAAATAATATATAATATATAAAATTGTCTTATTTACTGCATCTCATTTTTCAAATATAAAGTGCAATTTTTTTAAATAAATTATAACTTCAATAACAAGAGGGGAGAATATTAGTTAAAGACTGTTTGTACAAGCTACATGACCGGGACTCTCTTGAATTTGATAAAACATAAAGTCGCGAAGAAAGGAGAAAACAAGGGCAATAAATAATTAGTGAAAAATTATAAAATTATGCAGATATCTCGGACAAGACTTCCGCTTAACCGTCCTCAGTGTAGAATAGAACTGATAAAAATATAAACAAACAAACCTTAAAACAAAACACATAAGTAAAATAAGATGACCCTTTCTGAGAAACGGCGAAAGCATTTAAATAACGGTGGTGAAAGTAAGGGAAAGTAACTACTAAAATTTCGTTGAGTAATCCCACAGAATGGCTTGGTTCAGTGGTGGCTGAATCACATGGACCGTCATGGCCTTTGCATCTACTAATACAGATTCAGCAGATGGCAGATCTAAATCCATCTCTATTGGTATTTTTACTCTCATCTCTCTATGATGTTCTGGTCAGTCGCTAGCCCTCGTCAAAAAAAGAAAAAAAGGAGATAGAGTAGTGCTACCCATGCAAAAAAGTGATTTTCCTTGGTGTTCAAGGTGGAAGACTGTAATTGCCCTATTAAGGTTTTTCGACCATTCTGATTCCAACGGTACACTTTTTATTTCGATCTGAAGCCATTTTCAAGGGGTTTCAGGCTCTTTCTCATAATCACCATAAATTTTGTTCGCAATAAACCTTTACTTTTAAGATTAACCGAAACAAGTTACCATTCCTGATTCAGTATGAGATGAAATTTTTTTTCACCAGGCAGATTTTTTAAAAACGAGTTTTTTAGCTTTTGATCACTTTTGGCTGTGGTTCGCTCTTTACTAAGTTCCAGCTACTATTGCAACCATGATTGTTTTTCTTTCAATACTAAGGCTCTAACGTATAAACACCCGAAATATGCATGTCCTACACATGACCCAGCGAAATATAACATTGCCCCACCTGTGGGGCCGTTGCCTAACTTTGGGGATCCTAAATTCAAGTAAGATCTTTTTGCAACGTAGGCGATTAACAGGAATACACGAGGCTAATTTTTCACTTTCTTTTTGGCTAAAATCTGTTTTCTGTTTTTAAATCTTTTTTACTCTTTGTCAAACAGTTCGTGGTAACGAACTGTAGTAAGGAGCGACCCAGCTCAATAGTAACCAAAACTTTAAAAATAGAATTTTGATATCAATAGCTACATCAAAAGAATTGCATTTTAATGTTGATTTTAAATATATAATTTTAGTCAAGTTTAGTCCTAACCATCAAAAGTTACGACCCTGGGAAAATTTCCTTATTTTAGAAAATAGGAGAAAACAGCCCCTAAAAGTCATAGAATCTTAACGAAAATCACACCATCAGATTCAGTGCATCAGAGAACCTTTTTGTAGAAGTTTCAGGCTCCTAACTACAAAAATGTGGAATTTTGTATTTTTTGCCAGAAGGCAGATCATGCGTGTTTATTTGTTTGTTCTTTTTTTTGTTTTTTTTCCCATGGGTGATCGTATCAACCCAGTGGTCCTAGAATCTTGCGAGAGGGCTCATTCTAACGGAAATGAAAAGTTCTAGTGCCCTTGTTAAGTGACCAAAAAATTCGAGGGCACCTAGCCCCCTCCCACGCTAGTTATTTTCGCAAAGTAACCAGATCAAAATTCTGAGATAGCCGTTTTATTCAACGTAGTCAAAAAACCTTATAACTATGTCTTTGGGGACGACTTACTCCCCCACAGTCCCCGTGGGAGGGGCCGCAAGTCACAAACTTTGACCAGTGCTTACATATAGTAATGGTTATTTGGAAGTGTACAGACGTTTTCAGGGGGAGTTTTAGGTTGGGAGGAGCGGGATATGTTGAGGGAACTTTTCTTGGAGCAATTTGTCATGGGGGAAGAAAATTTTAATGAGGGGAGCGCAGGATTATCTAGCATTATTTAAAAAATAGACGAAAAAAATAAAATGAAAATTCTGTTTCAACTGAAAGTAAGGAGAAGCATTAAAATTTAGAACGAACAGAAATTATTACGCATATGATGGGCTCACCTCATCCTAATACCTCGCTCTTTTTAAAGCTAAAGTATTTTTTAGTAATTTCAACTATTTATTCTGTGGCTTTTGTGATTCAGGGGTCATTCTTAAGAAATTGGAACAAAAGTTAAGCTTTAGTGAAAAGAGCGAGGTTCTGACGAGGGGGTGAACCCATTTGTGTATGTAACAAAAACATGAGGATATAGAAGCTCGCTACGTAAGCTAATTTGTAAGTTACGTGTATCTTTTACTAAAAAAAACATTCGTAAAAAATTAAAAGTTCTAGTTGCCTATTTGAGTAACCAAAAATCGGAGGGCAACTAGGCCTCCTCCCCCGCTCCTTTTTTCTCAAAATCATTCGATCAAAACTATGAGAAAGCCATTTAGCAAAAATAAAAATAAATAAATATGCAAATTTCGTTTTAATTATTCATCTGCGGAGAGCAAAAATCAAAACATGCATTGATTCAAAAACGTTCAGAAATTAGATAAAAAAAACAAGTTTTTTTTAACGGAAAGTAAGGAGCGACATTACAACTTAAAACGAACAAAAATTACTTCGCATATGAAAGGAGATGCTTCCTTATCAACGCCCCGCTCTTTACGCTAAAGTTTTTTACTGTTTTAAAAAGTGGAGTTAAGAGAAAGAGTCAAACTTTAGCGTAAAGAGCGGGGCGTTGATGAGGAAGCGTCTCCTTTCATATGCGAAGTAATTTCTGTTCGTTTTAAGTTTTAATGTCGCTCCTTACTTTCCGTTAAAAAAACTTGTTTTTTTTTATCTAATTTTCTTTCCCAGAATGCTTTTTGAAAATTAGGTATTTTTGTTAAAGCTTTTGATTTTGTTTAAATATTGTCTCTCGCTATTTATCTTTTAATACTATTGTAGTCTTGAATTCGCTTTTTGAACTTAATAAAAAACTGAAAAAGATACTCAGTATTACACATCATGATTTTTCACCCTTATAAATGAAATATGCAACATGCAATTTAGCTTTATACTTTACTCAAAACGACTTTATTTTAAGCCGTGTGTTTCATTTTAGTTGCAATGACCAAATTGAATTGCAAATCACAATTCATCAGATTCAAAAATCGAAAAAAATATAAACGCTTATAGGAACGAAATTTAAAATTAAAACAAGAAATAGAACTTTAATTGTTTGTTTTAATATCGAAATTCATACCCTTTGTTTTTAGAAATTAAATTTAGTAGCAATTAAGAAAAATGCTCCAGGCGAGTAGCTTCTGTACAAAAGGCTCACTAAGCGGAAAGCTTTGCAAATCCATACATATTTGTGGCAAATTTTGCTAGCTCAACAGAAATGTGCCTTTAGGCTTAGGGAGTATTTGACGTTTCCTTAAATAGAAAAGCCGCTTATTATATATAAATGAATCGAAATTTCTATTTTAATTTGTCTTTCTTTCTCTTTGGATGCACAATCTTACGTATGGAGAGAATATTAGGGTGGAATTGTTAAGTAAAGCCCATCCAAAAAAAGCCCATCCCACCTGAAGTTTATTTTCTTCAAAATGTTTTCAAAACTAAGATAAGCCTGCACAGTTCAAGCATCCACTGAAAGATGCCAGTTTTCTTTAGTAGGTGTTTACTTTCATTTTTACCACATGGTTCGTTTTTCAGATTTTGGGAAAAATTAACCCTCCACCCCCACAGGATTTTGACAAAATTAAGCCATTCGTTGGGGTATAGGTTTAGTGGTGACCTGCCAAGAATGTTATTGCAAACCACGAGCTAGATGACCTCTATTCCCTTGTGAATCAACATGCTTGACAAAATACCTTCCCGGGACATGCTTTAAAAAATGAGTGCATCACGTTTACAATCAGTGAAATTTTCTTGTCTTAAAAATAATCGTATAAGGGACCTAACTGTCCCTTAACCGTCCTTTAAAAAAAAAACTAAGCAGGAAATAATTTAACGTATCGGTGTTTGTACC
The DNA here is from genome assembly GCF_032884065.1 of Artemia franciscana. Classification (NCBI taxonomy): domain Eukaryota; kingdom Metazoa; phylum Arthropoda; class Branchiopoda; order Anostraca; family Artemiidae; genus Artemia; species Artemia franciscana. Next base: position 2,081,362 of record NC_088868.1, read on the forward strand.
TTAATTAAATAAAAAAACTAGTTTTTTGAACTGAAAGTAAGGAGCGAAATTAAAACTTAAAACGAACAGATTGACTCCGTATATGAAATGGGTTGTCCCCTCCGCAATCCCTCACTCTTTACGCTAAAGCTTTCAATTGTTTTAAAAAGCAGAAATGAGGCGAAGAGTCAAACTTTAGCGTAAAGAGCGAGGGATTGCGGAGGGGACAACCCATTTCATTTACGGAGTAATTTCTGTTCGTTTTAAGTTTTAATGTCACTCCTTACTTTCAGTTCAATAAACTAGTTTTTTTTATTTAATTTCTGAACGTTTTTGAATTAATGTATTTTTGATTTTGGCTCTCTGCACATAAATTATTAAAATGAAATTTTCATATTAATTTATTTTTGGCTAAATGGCTTTCTCTTAGTGTTGATCAGACGATTTTGAGAAATAAGGGATGGAGAAGGAGGCCTAGTTGCCATGCAATTTTTCGGTTACATAAAAAGGCAACTATAAATTTTAATTTTTAACGAATTTTTTTTATTAGTAAAAAATATACGTAACTTAAGAATTAACTTACGTAACAAACTTTTATATTCTTTAATTTTTATTATGTATATAAGGGGGTTTGTACCCTCGTTAATACCTCGCTCTTTACACTAAATCGTAAGTTTTGTCCCAATTCTTTAAGAATGACCCCTGAATCAGAAAGGCCGTAGAATAAATAGTTGAAATTACTAAAAATACTTTAGCATAAAGAGCGAGGTATTTATCTCCTCCTAAATACCTCGCTCTTTATGCTAAAGTATTTTTAGAACCCCTCATATGCGTAATAATCTCTGTTCGTTTTAAGTTTCAATGCTACTCCTTCCTTTCAGTTAGAAAAACGTTTTCATGTTTATTTTTCATTGTTTTCTTATAGTAATGCTAGAAAATCCTGCGCCCCTTTCATTGAATTTTTCTTCCCCCATGACAGGTTCCTCCAAGGAAAGATCATCCAACATAGCCCCCTCCCCTCAGCCCCACTCCCAAACAAAATAAAATCCCCCTGAAAACGTCTGTACACTTCCCAATAACCATTACTATATGTAAACACTGGTCAAAGTTTGTAACTTGCAGCCCCTCCCCCAGGGATTGTGGGGGAGTAAGTCATCCCCAAAGACATAGTTATTATGGTTTTCGACTATGCTGAACAAAATGGCTATCTCAGCATTTTGATCCGTTGACTTTGGGAAAAATGAGTGTGGGAGGGGGCCTAGATGCCCTCCAATTTTTTTGGTCACCTAAAAAGGGCACTAGAACTTTTCATTTCCGTTAGAATGAGCCCTCTTGTGACATTCTAGGGCCACTTGGTCGATACGATGACCCCTGGGAAAAAGGAAAAAAAAAACAAATATACGCGCACCCGTGATTTGTCTTCTGGCAAAAAATACGAAATTCCGCATTTCTGTAGATAGGAGCTTGAACTTTGCTGTAGGGTTCTCTGATACGCCGAATACGATGATGTGATTTTCGTTAAGATTCTGTGACTTTTAGGGGGTGTTTTACCCTATTTTCTAAAATAAGGCAAATTTTTTCAGGCTCGTAACTTTTGATGGCAAAGACTAAATTTGATGAAACTTATATCTTTAAAATCAGCATGAAAATCTGATTCTTTTGATGTATATTTTAGCATCAAAATTCCGTTTTTTAGAGTTTCGTTTACTATTGAGCCGGGTCGCTCCTTACTACAATTCGTTACCACGAACTGTTTGATTACGTAGCTTATTAAAGGGGCTTAGAGGAGGAGTATAAGGGAGGTGTTCTTGCAAACCTCCTGTTAAGGAATTTGGACCATAATTATAAAAACACATTATCAAAATTTATTTTTGATAATAGAGTTGCGCACAGATGCAGCTGTATCATCAGCAAATTGTGTATCTAGAGAAGCTGAATCAGATCGCTAATATAAAAATAAAGAAAAGAGGGAATATAATTGAATCCTGAGGGACACCAGTCAATTAAGATAGTGGAAGGAAAGAAAAACCAGAATTATTCATTACAGCAACTTGTCTTCTCTCGTAAAGATAGAATTTTACTAAATCAAATGCTTTCCCACGAAACCCTGTGCCATTGAGGTTAGGAAAAAAAATCAAATAAGAAATTGAGTCGAAAGCCTTTTGAATGTCCCTCACAATCCAAACTCAGCATAATACAGAATAGGTAACAGCTTTCTTCGAGCAACTGGAGGCCTATTCTTATCGGGCGATAATTTTAGTCGAATACGCAGTCGAGAATACATGAAGTATGAGAATAACTGCAGGGCTTAACCCTCGTTTGGCAGCTTTCAGAAGCATAGCAGGGTGTATTAACAAGTCAAAGGCACGTTTGACGTAATGACTAGCAAGAGCAAGACATTCCCCCACAGATTCTGCATCAATTAGTGCATTTGCCACGACTGAAAGTGCATCTCCACATCCTGTTCCTCGTTTGAACCCGATCTGATGTAGTGGAGTGTAACATGTCTTTTCAAGATCGTCTCTGAAGAGAAGTTCAAAAAGTTTACAGAGAGATGTCGCAACAGTAATTGGTCGAAAAGAGGAACATTGAGGGTGTGCCCTCCCTCTTTTAGGAATGGATGTAAGATCACCAATACAAAATGTAGTTGGAACCGTACACTGAGTGAAAATCCTTCACATTAAAAGTGTGATATGCTGGACAAGAAGAAAGCCACCATGCTTTAGATGCATACCACTAACATCATCAATACCACTAGATGATTTCTGCTTTAGTTGATAAATAGCTATTTCAACGGACTTAGTAGTAACTACGAAATGGGTGTCTTAGCATGTAGCCAACATTTCTTCGAGCTTCGTTTTGGAAAGTTGCTCAATCTCAGGATTCGGTGAAGAAAATTTGGATTCATAGTACGAAGAATACCATTCACCATCTGAAATATCAGAGGCATAAGCAGAAGAAGAATCGCCCCGCGTTTGTGAAACCATTCTGAAAAGATAATTCCGGTCTAACCTTGCCATAGCAGAATTACTATTTATGAGGTTTTTCCTATGAACCCCGAGAGCTTCTGAAAACATTCTTTTCGTTCTCTTTGACAGCCTGGATACACTTACACTGTTTTTATTTATTTAAATTATAAGCACAGAACTAGTAATAGTAGTATACCCAAAAGTTTCAAGTTAATACCCCCAGCCATTCTCGATATATTGCTTAGATGTCTTATTGACAACCATTTACCGCAATGCCTTTTGATTTATTTTAAAGCAACGTTTAGTTTTAAAGCGTGTGGGCAAATGGCATGATTATAAAGGGTTGACATGCCCCCCTAGAACTTCAAATTTGCGCTAGATAGGACTGAAAAGCGATTGTTCAAAAAGCAGATGGTTGAAAAAGTAGTTGAAAAAAGATAGATCGTTGAAAAAGCTGGAAATAGACAGCCAGAATGACACAATAAAAGTCAAACGAAAAGCAATTATTCATAAGATCTTGGAAATTCTTAGCTCTAAACCAAGAAGGTTATATATAGTAGAAGGTTATATATATAGGATATATAGTTTTGGATGGTTATTCATTAATAAAGATTTCATAGGTATGATAGAACTTGCTGGCAATATAAGGTTCTGTGAACTGCCAATATAACTTCAGATCCCCCGCCCTTCATCACAGAATTGGCTCCCCCCCCCCTAGTCAAGAAGCTACGTACACCCATGATAGGAGCCCTGCCTTAAACTCAATGGCTACATCCACAAAGTATGCTATACATTCAAATTAACAAAAGATTACAAATAAGGAATGTTAGTATTATGTGATACCCGCCCAAGTGTTGAGAATAAGCTGAGTCTTGGTGTTAGCAAAGTCTCATTAGGTGTTAGCAAACGGTGGAAACAAGATCTGAACGTTTGAAGTGGTTAATTAGAATTTTGTACAGTCATTTATTTCTTAAAAGATATAGAAAAAATGAGGTTTCGATTTTTAAAGAAAAGGGCATCCGCATGCCGTCATGCAATTTTGGTAGGAGCGGGTTTGGGGTGGAACGTGGATAAAAAGCAGCCGAATAAGGTAAAGATCAGTGGCGTAATTTCACCAAAATCCAGGGGGAGGGGGCAAAGTCAGAGCCAGTTTTAAAAAAATCAAATGAAAATGACAGTGAAAATTGAAACATGAGCCATATATTACCATAAAGGGAAAGATATACTAAAGAAAACTGACCTGTTTTGAAAATTTTTTTGAAAATTTTGAAAAAAAGAGTCTTGGAAAATTGAAGTTCTCATGCACGAATTGTTTCAAGATGGTTCCAGGAGACACAAAATGTTTCACTTTTGATGGGCCTTAACGCTTGGAACTAAAGACATCGAGTGATTTCTATGATTGTTTACAGAGCCCAATCAAGACGGGGGTGTATTGACCTGGTTTAAACTTTGTTGATTGTCTAACTGTAATCGGAGTAACAGGAATGAGAGAAAACGTAGCGGAATAATATGCAGGTGTGCAAGAGGCGTAAAACCTTTGATTTTACAGGTTTTTAATCCATCAAATAAAATTATATTTAATTAAGGTTTTTAATTCAATAAATAAAATTATAGGTTAGGTATAATCTGAAACTTTGCGCTGGGCTAGTGCCCTTTTTAATAGTCAAAAGTGATTGGAGGCCAACTAATCCCCCTCCCACGCCCACCTTTTTCCCAGACACATCCAATCAAAATTTTGAGATAACATTTTTGTTCAAGGGAATTGAAAGGTCTGGAAATTACGGCTTTGAGGATGAAAATCCCCCCCCCACAGCCCTCAGGGCATGGGTTATGAGTTATGCCCTGGGGCAAATAAGGTATATATAGAAAGGGTAATCGTAAAAACTCTAATGCACTCATTTGATTTTAAATCAGATGTTCTAGTGCCCTTTTTAATATTCGTAGTTGTCGTAGAAACTTCTAGAGATAGCTATTTTGTCCAATGTAGTTGAAAGGTCCGGAAATTATGTATTTGAGGATGACAACCCTCCTACAGCCCCCAGGGCAAGGCTTGTAAGTTACACCCAGGGGGAAAATAAGGTTTATATATAAAGGACGATCATATAAGCTTCGGAGGGGGCTGATTTGACTGATAATCAGAAGATTTAGTGCCCTTTTTGGGATTCACAGCAATGGGAAGGTGGATACCCCCCAAACCTCGTATTTTCCCGAAATGCATCCGATAGAAATTGTGTAATGGTCATTTTTCGTTGCAGAAACTTCTAAAAGAGCTCATTCGATTGAAAAATAAAGCGCTAGTGCCTTTTTTAATGGTTAAAAGTGATTGGATGGCAACTAACCCCCTCCCACGCTCACCATTTCCCTAAGCACATCCAATAAATATTTTTGCTCAACGGAATTGAAAGGTCCGGAAATTATATCTTTGGGATGACATCCCCCCCCATGCCCTCAGGGCAAGGGTTATAAATTATGCCCTGGGAGCATATATGGTATATATAAAAACGGTGGTCGTAAAAATTCTGAAATGGGCCAATTTGATTGGAAATCAGCTGTACTTGTGTCCTTTTTAAGATTCAGAGTGATCAAAGAATGGATATCCCCCCACCTCGTATTTTCCCGAAATGAATCTGATGGAAATCTTGAGATGGCCATTAGTTGTCGTAGAACCCGCGGAAAGAACTCATTCGATCGGAGATTGAAATGGCTAAAGCTCTTTTTAATAGGCGAAAGTGATTGTAGGGCAACTAACCCCCTTCCACGCCCACCATTTCCTCAAACACATCCAATAAAAATTTTTAGACATCCATTTTGTTCAATGTAGTTGAAAGGTCTGGAAATTATATCTTTGAGGATTACAGCCCCCCATACACCCCTCGCGACAAGGGTTATAAGTTATGCCTTAAGGCATATAAGGAATATAGAAAGGGCGGTCGTATAAGCTTCGACGGGGGATCATTGGATTGTTAATCAGAAGTTCCAGTGCCCTTTTTAAGATGTGATTGAGGGATCGGAGTGATCGGAGAGTGAATATTCCCCCTCCCCCCGCGCAAAACTCGTGTTTTCCAGAAATACATCTGATAGAAATTTTGAGATTGCCATTTGTTATTGTAGAAATTTCAAAAAGAGCTCATCCGATTGAAAATTGAAAGGACTATTGCCCTTTTTAACAGTCAAAAGTGATTGGAGGGCCTTATTTCTGATCAGGGAAATGAGTAATTCTTCAGCTTCAAGGGTATATATCTATTAGGCTCTAGCTGCCAACTGAAATTCCCCAGATGTCTTCTGCTATTGGCTTAACATGACTGACTTTCTTGAAAAAGTCCGGTGAAGTTGAACGTTTATCTGCCTGCTATTAAGTCATGTGAGGCAGCACCGGATTGAATAGGTGTTTGTCCCAATTAATTTTTTTTTGCAAGATCCTGTCTATATGTTATATATTTAAATAAGACATACCTGCATAGTAGTTTACGTACGTAAAGTAGTTCAATTACGTGTCTCTCTAATATATAACTATCCCGATTAAATTCAATTGATTCGACATGAACTTTTACGGTTATCAGTTTTCTTTATTTTAAAGTGTATATTATGTAATAATAAGTGCATCAATAAATCTTATCCAGCAATGCAAACTTAAAATAAATGAATTTTTAATTATTTGAATAACTCTAAATTTATCCCTCATTGTCAAAATAATTTGCTTTAAATTTCGAAATCTTGTTTTTTACCCATGTTGATGGTAACACAGCTCCCTTTTAAATGCGCGGTCGAATCCCTCCAATCACCCTTTATCCAGCCCTGATGTGAGGAAAAACGGTTTATTAACTTTTTAGACAGTTTTACTAACTTTAGTAACGTAATGGGATCTCTCCATAATACACAGTCAAATGAAACAAAACTGTATCTTGATGGGGTGTTGTTAAGGTTGATTAAAATTGAAATTTCAGTTGCAATAATATCCATTTTCTTTCAGAACCCAGAAGGATATTAACTAACACTACCACTATGACTGACCACTCATCATAGCACAAGGTGGCCCAAGGTATGTAGACAAATTCTATATATTAACTCTGAGGTTTCACAATATCAGCTAAGTTAGTTTCAGAAGGCTTAATAGTTGGATGAGATCGCACTAGAAACTAAAGCAATAATATTCAGGAAAGCTTCTTTCTTCTTAACCGTCTTCTAGGGACTGCGGTACCTTATATGTACTTTTCTTTTTTCCACTAGTTTCCTGGGATTCTTTTGATTTTCCTGTCACTCTACATAATTCTTTTTTTATTTTTCTTTTGTTGACAAGTGATACTAGGATAGATCCTAAAGTTTTTGTTACTAAGTGTTCTCTCCAGAAAGATAATATTTTTTTATTTTATTTTCAGCAGTTTTATACATCCGAGATTAGATTTTTTTCGATTAGAATTTTTTTAGATTAGATTAATTTATTTCAAAAACATGTATACAAAACATTTTGCTGCACCTGCTGCCAAGAAAGCCCCGAGGGGCTTTTTGGCAGCAGGTGACAGTCATCTCTACTCTACATATTACTACATACAAAGATTCTACTTATGACACTCACGCATTAAAACAAACTAAAAGTTTGAAGGTATTACCGACACGCTACCTTTTCGTCAGAACTTTTAGTGACATGCAACCACCGTTAAGGCTCAATACTTTTTTTTTAAACTGTTTGTTACCTAAACGCTAAGATTTTGTAGTTTTTCTGGATTAGGCAGTAAAAGATTCACTGTCAACATCTATTTTGTAATTACAAAGTAGATGGCGACAGAGTTTATAAGTAAAGTTGCAAATTTTTAAACCTCAAACATATAAACTTAACGATAATTTATTCTTCTTTAGTTTATTAGGATGAAATCAAGTTATCTTTACTTAATCTCAAAAGCATGTTTAACCTGGTTTTGTCTAGTATAACACTTTAAAGAATTTTGCAAAACAGTCATATAGTCATTCAAATTATGCGATTATACACTAAATTACGCAGTTTTAAATGTATCTTTTCTTCCTACTAAATTTATTAATATTTTCTTTATTGTGCTTCCCATCAAAAATAAATCTAAAAGTTTTCAACGTTTTCTGTATCGCCCCTGTCACGTCTAAAAGACGTATCTGATATTCCACACTTCTGATACAAGTGTCAAAAACTGTTTATCAAGCTTCTCTTAAAGGAAGTATAAGCAGAATAATATCGATCAGGAAAATAAAAAAAGCATTTTTGAATGTGCATTCTGCGTTGCTTATCCTCAGTAAAAAAAAATTTCGGCAATTACGTCAGAAGTGTGAAAATGTCACACCTGACCTTTTGGCGACGATATTGCCCGTGCAACCCAGGGCTAGTTTTGCATGTTTCCGATTGGCTGATTTAATTCACCTTTTCTATTTTAGTTCATCTGTCAAAAAAATTGAATTATTTTTCGAAATGAAAATGTTTGTATTTTACTAAGATAAAAAAAAAAAATTAACAGACATCTAAAATAATTTTAAGTGGGAAAACAAAAATAACAATTGTAAAGAGGAGTATCGTTTTAGACCCCTTTGGGCAAATCCCCTCTATAAAAATTAAATGATTGAGAACCAAATGTAGTAACCTAATACGGGAGTCAAGAGACTTCAAATGATTCCCTAAGACCACGTTCTTCGAATTTTAGCATCTTAGCATTTATATTCTACTAGCCAAGGAACATGAGAAACTGATAAGACTAAGTAGCCTAGATGTTTCGGTGTTAGATTGCCTAGATCAGTGGTTCCCAACCGTTTTTGGGCCATAACCCACCTAGGCATTTCTAAAATCCTGATACCCCCCGTGATACTTAAATTTTGTTAATCAAAATTTTACGTGTATTAACCTTAAAATGTCATTAGCATGGCATCTTTTTTAGGTCGTCCTCTTGGCATATTTTATACTAATGAATATTGTCTGAATACAAAACTTTTTATTCAAAGTATGACGTCATTGCAATGCTATCATGTATCTTTTCTTATCTTTAAACGCATATGAATGTGACATCATTCGCATGAAATAAATTTTCTTGTGATAGCATTGCCATGCTATTACATAACCTTTTTGTTCTTTAAATGCGTATGAATGTGACATCATGCACATAAAACATGTTTTTTCTCAAAATTCGATGCTCTAAAGTATAGTCAGCCAAAGGGTGCGCGTTATGTCCATGATCCATTATAATATCAGCATGTCTCTGGTGGGGCCTAGAAGTAGTAGCCTATATAACTGAACAGCCTAGTACTTATCATCAACCAATCTATTATGATAAGAGAAAACATTTTGAATTTTTGATATGGTTTAAAAGGGGATAAAAAACTTAGTATAACATATTTTTGTTGTAAAACAGGGTTTCAGGTAAGGACTTTTTCCTTTTTTTTTTCTTTCTTCAAAATTGAAGTAAAAATAAACCAGAGATAAAACAGCTTGGATTTTTATTTCTGTGATTTACAACTCAATTTTTTATTTTATTACGTATTTTTAGATGGCGCGAATGTGATTTATTTAGAGTTAAACTTGAATTTCCCTTCCTTGAAACTCTTTACTTTGTTTGGCGCACTCTTTGGTACCAATATTAGTGACAAAAAAAAATATTTGAACTTGTGATAAACCTCATTTTGCAAAATCCCTAAAAACTCACTGGGCAAGGTACCACTCAGAAGAGCTCAACGGTATCCAAATAATTTTAAACTACTCCCTCCCACCTTCTCTAATCTAGCAGAGATACTCAGTACAGTAGAAATCATAGCGAGCACATTGTCTTCAAAAAGTCGTCAATTGGAGGAAACTTGTCAGCCAAAAATCACCCTTGGTGGGGTAAATAGTTACTGGAACTCAAGCTGAACCCTCATTTATAAACATCCTGTGAAAGTCATTACGTGGCAACAGGATTCCAGAATACGGTATCCAAACAAATTCAAACTATACTCTTCCACGCTTTCATTTCTTACTGAAGTGTTCAGAGATTGGACCAATCCCCAGCCCTGTTCAATAAAGGTGTCCTGGATGCTCAGGCAAAATATCTTCCTTCTTGCATTCTTGAGGAATCGTTGTTTCTCTTATTTGTTATGCTGATGACATCTTGAATCTCAGCCGTACGGCGCAGCGCATTGAGCAGAATTTCAAAATTCTCAAAGATGAATATCCAAAAATTAGAATGTCTTTCAATTCTAACGAAAAGGAAGTTTTTCTTTTCAATTGGCAAAATCCTTCTACTTTTTTCCTAAATCTTGACGATTCATTTATCAAACCCGTAGACCACATTACGTATGTGGGCCTTCCAATTGGCTCATCTATCGGCCACACGCGCTGTTTGTTGCTATCTCACTTTGAGCGTAAAATTAGTTTTTTTTTTCACGCTGGAATCGTAAAAAGCAAACTAAGCTTCAACCGTCACCTTCTAGCATCACCATATCCCTTCCCCATCTGCTTTACATTACTCTTTTCTGGAAATTTTTACAGTTACAGATAAAAAGTACCAACGATGAATCTCCTTCATTATTGCTAAGTATCTTTTACGTTTGCCTCCTTGAACAAGAAACCGTAAGATCATCCATATGTATAAGCTTGCAGACCCAAATATTAATATTGATAAATATTTATCCCGTTTTCCAATTAATTTTTCATCACCCATGGTCGTCAATTTGTTTAGAATAGTTTATTCGTATTAATGTAGCGTATGTAATGAAGAGTTTTTCGTCATGTCAGTGTGTTTTTATGTCCTTTTTTTGTTATCTTTAGTGATTACTCCGTCTATTGTATTTTTTTTGACGGACAATAAATGATAAAAACAATAACAATAATAACAATAACAATGATAATAATAACTATACATTTGACATCAACTGGATCAAAAAAATTTAAAAGGTAAAGAATACGGCATTCGGCTTTACAGTCCCTACCGGCGGTGCTGATCTCTGGTTCTTTGCCCTTCAGCCAGGAAGTGCAATGGGGGGCTGGGGGCCAACCATCCTATGCTTTCACACGCCCTTCCTGTTTACCTTCCCCAGATTACTCTAGGTACCCATTAGATACAGCTGGATCGACTCTGGCTGAGCTTACAGTCACGCCACTGACCCCCGTCCCAAACTAAATAATTGGGTACACTAGGATTCGAACCCTCGCCCTCTCAGACAAAGAATCCTGAAACAAGCGCACCAATCCACTCATCCAGGTCTGATCAAGGTCTTTAAAAAATGTTCAGCCAATTGTTTGGTTCACCCTTTACAAAAATAAAGAAAAAAAAGTTTAAACTTATGAAGACCCCTCTTTGGTTAATGGACATAAGACAAAAGAACAGATGAATAGGGTATCTAAAAGAATTCAAACCAAGTTCACTCACCGGTTCCGGTCCTGCAGAGGTCTTCAGCAGATAAGAAGTACTAGTTGTCTCATCATTTGCACGACTGCCATCTTCCGGATGAAAAACATTCTGAGTAAGGTTGAGCCAGTTTTTTAGTTTACTCTTACTGGGGAAAAAAGCTAATTGAACTTATTAAGACACTTCTTTGGGTATGCCCTCACCATTAAATAAGGAGAACAAGACTCTCACTTTCTATGGTTTCCAGTAGTCTTCAGCAGATAGGAAAAAAACACCCATTTTTTAGTTCACCGCCTAATCAGATGACCATCGAGTAGGGTCTAAATACGACCTCATTCACAAATTGGACTTCTATTCTAAATTCAAGACGAATCAAAAGTCTTCATACCCCAGCTGTGAATAACGATGAAAATAAATTAATTCAGAAAGGATAATGACAATTATTTTTTAAATTGTCTTAAGAAATAAAAAATTGTCTTAAGAAATCGTAATTAAATGATACAACTTTAACAGACGTTGAAATATAAAATTCGAAAATTAAATGTAAATTTAAACATAACTCATATAAAAAAAAATTAATGTCAGATTAGAGCTCATTGACTAGCGAAATTTGGAAGTATATATACATCATTCTACATTCATTAAATTTTTCTTTTGGAGAAAAGGCAGAAGAACATGTAAATTTAATAGGCCAACATTTTTCAAGGAAGGTAACTTCCAGGCCAATCTGAGGAAAGGGAGGCTTCCGAATCAACCAATAGTAAAAAAAGAGACTGAAATACTCATTTTATACTTTCGTGCAGTCTTCTAAGAAAAACAACAAATAGTAAAAAAGCAATAAAAAAAATCTGGAATATACTAAATGCCAACTTTAACATATCCATTCCAGTTGATTAATTTCTAGAATACAACGGTGTCTGGCAACACTGCTTTCCGGTTCAGGTATATACACCGAGAATTCTCTTGGTGTAGTACCTTCAACAATAACATGATTTTTATTTTTAAGACACACTTTTTTTTTCTTCCCTCAAATAAATTCCAATATACGTGAAAGAAATTTAAAAATTACTATTCAAAAACTTTACGTTGATGCACTCAAAAAAAAATCTTTTAAAAAATAAATGCATTGTCGAGCTGTTGTCTGTCACAAGAAAATCCAAAAACTTAACTTGAAAATAGTATATTATAAATCAGATTAAAAGGTTTAATTGCTCAATAAAAAAGGGGGAAAGATCCAGTCGTGGAAAAATTTTATGTCTATTTAACCTATTTACAGCGGAACTGCTTTTCCTAAAGCCCCATCTATTATGTCGAACCTTGGGTGTAAAAAATCAAATTCCTGTTAGATGTGACAAGTGAACACATGTTACAAATTAAAAAAAAGATTAAAAATTAATTAAAAAATTTAAATTAAAAAATTAAAAAAGTTAACAGTTAAAAAAAATATTTAATTAACAAATTAAAAAATTTACAGGTAAGCGAAAAAAGGCTAGTATTTTCGGGTTGTTGCTAAAGAACAGCTACAGCTTAGGCACATATATTGACAGTAATATATGTCTGTTAGAAAAATGGGACACCTCACATCGTCGCGAACGGACATGGTCAGTACAGTGAACTTTTGACTAATTTCCTAAGAGCGAGCGCATCAAAGCACAAGAAAGGTATATAAATTCGTCATTGGCCAGGTGCAAACGAGGATCCAAGGAAAATTAGCGACACGTGATCTGTTCCAAAACTCTTCAATGGAGAACATGAAGCTTTTCATCACAGCATATACGTACCTAGGCTGTTATGATAAGTAGTTTTCTACGAGGAAGAATTTGAATTTATGTTTCAAAATAAGGCAAACATAGTGTAGATGCTAAAGCTCAAAAAATCTGGCTACACTTGCATTTTAGAAGAGGAAATATATACCATTTTGGAAGAAGTGGAGACTCTTCATTGTTTTGGGTCTAAAATAGGCTACAGGTTTGCGGATTAGACGAATCAATCAAATGCATTTTATTTAATAAGGCGTGTTATAAAATAACTCTCTGAAAAAAAAAGTACCGTACAATCCTTCTTCAATCACTGAAGAGATATAACACAGTAAACACACCCACGGCCAGAGAAGAATCTTAGTACTCGCTGTCCCTTTTTTAATTATCAAACTTATAATATAAAAATCCCGTAGAAATCCCAATCCCTCTCAATAGCCCCTTCCATGTTTCGTAGGTATTTCATTTTGGAATAAAAGTAAAAACGTCCAGCTGCAAAGATATATCCATCTAGACCACAAGATGCTGTAAATACACAATTCAGCTTGAATACATTTTTTTTTTTTTATTGACATTCTGACTATCCATATTTTATCTTGGTATTCCGCAAGTTACGCAATTGTTAAACATTTCGTATTTCAAATTGTGTAAACGGGCAACAGCATTTAAATTGCGTAAATGTGCAATCTTGCTTAAACTGCGTACTAAATTTCTTAATTTTCTCCACAAGATTTTTGACCTGATAACTCTGACACACAAGTAGGTAAGGGATGGAGCTTCAGGTTTCTTCCTTGGAGCACCCCCACCCCCTTGATTCAAGGGCGCACACCTAGATCAAAATTGGAAACTTTGGACTAAGAACAACATCAAAGCTACTCAAAATTTGAGCTTTTCATTTTGAAAATTCAAATACAGTATTACAACAAATATTAATCATAATTCGGTATAAAAAATAAGTTTTTAGCAGCTTTTGATGCACAAGACACTATTTCTTACCGTCAAAAATACGGTTTTCGACTATGCTGAATAAAATGGCTATCTCAGAATTTTGATCCGGTGATTTTGGGAAAAAATGAGCGTGGGAGGGGACCTATGTGCCCTCCAATTTTTTTGGTCGCTAAAAAGTGCACTAGAACTTTTAATTTCCGTTAGAATGGGCCCTCTTGTGACATTCTAGGACCAATGGGTCGATAAGACCACCCCTAAAAACAACAACAACAACAAAAAAAAACAAATAAACACGTATCGGTGATCCGTTTTCTGGCAAAAATACAAAATTCCACATTTTTGTAGATAGGAGCTTGAAACTTCTGCAGTAGGGTTCTCTGATACGCTGAATCTGATGGTGTGATTTTTGTTTAGATTTTATGAATTTTAGGGGGTATGTCCCCCTTTTTTCGAAAATAAGGCAAATTTTCTCAGGCTCGTAACTTTTGATGGGTAAGACTAAACTTGATAAAATATATACATTTAAAATCAGCATTAAAATGTAATTCTTTAGATGTAACTATTGGTGTCAAAATTCCGTTCTTAAGAGTTTCGGTTACTATTTAGCCGGGTCGCTCCTTACTACAGTTTGTTACACCACGAACTGTATGATGACTCTAGAAAAAAAAAACACTATTTCATGTTTTAAGTAAATGTTTGAAACTATTCACAGAGCAAGTGACGTCTTAAAAAGAAGTCAAAACAATTCATTTAGAATATATATGTATATATATCCACGAATATATATATATATATATATATATATATATATATATATATATATATATATATATATATATATATATGTAATGAAAAGAGAAATCACCAATGCAACAGCACAAACACATAAAAAAAAGGAAGACTGTTTTCCTACATTAGTGATTAATATAGACCAGCACTTGAATGAGGCCTTAACCCTACTCATCCATACAATCACATAGGTCAAACAGCATAGCCATACACAATCAACCATAAAGAATAATCCATGGACAGGTGGTCGTGTCGTCAGTAAGTATAAGTCGTCTTTTACCAAACATTAAAAAAAAGACAAATAATTCAGAGGCAACAACCCAATACAAGTGCTCATCAGGAGAATACACGTGTTGAGTTGAGTAGATGTATTACTTCATCTTCGAAAAAGTCAACATTTATGAAAGGAAACGCTATAGAAATCAGACTGAAAATAATAAGCTGCAGGCGAGCTATAGTAATAATAGCTATACCAGTAAAATAGCGTATAACCATTATACCTTTACCTATAGGCACGATCCGTACAGTATGTAGACATACAGGTATGATAGGTATAAAAGATCGCAACTAATATATGGGTAGGTATATTCTATAGGCATACCGGTATGATAGGTTCAAAATATCGCAGCTAGTATATACAGCGTAAATAAAAACTCTTTTTCTTAACAACTATCAAATCTGATATTAAATTTTTTTTTTCACGTTGAAAATATTCTTAAGACTTGATAAAAAAAGAAAAAGAAAACCAACATTAAGAACCACGGGCAAATTGCGCCTATATGAGAATATGTCGTACTATAGGGATGCGGTATAAAGACCTAATTTCTGTATCCTTTGTTTTGTATATGGTATTTTTGTTTAAAAACTATATATATATATATATATATATATATATATATATATATATATATATATAACTTAATAGCTAAAAAGAAACTTAAATGGTAGAGTCCTTCCCCCCTCCCTAACTAGTGCAGGTCCAACATATAATACGAGAACCAGCTTGTCTACATTTATAGAACCAAAAGCTACTGAGCGTATAGACAAACTTATGACAGCTCACAGGGGTAAGAGGTTGGAGCCATCCTTGAAGCGCTCCCCCCACGGACGGAGAGAGGCATAGTCTTTACATAGCCAACTTTCAATAAAATTCAATTTTAATACAGTAGAATAAGGCTGAATTCATTATAACAAGCCTCATACGCTTCAAAAAATAGAAATAATAACGTTTCATTGATTCTCGTACCCTGGGTTCCCACTGATGCGATTTTACACAAAAACGGCCGTTTTACGTTATCCATCAAATTTCCTCCGTTTTTTGCTGCAATTTTATGCGTCATAACTATTGAACGGCTGCACCGAAATATTTCTACTAAGCCATTTAAAATCGCATTTGTTTTTCTTCATTGAAAGCTTTGTAGAGCCATAAATTGCACGTAACTAAGAAATCAATCATGTTCAGAAGTTTTCCATTAATATTTGAAAAACAACATGTGGGTTGTTTCCTTCTAATACAAGATTTTGTTGCTCGAGGCCTAGGGACATATTTCAAGGGAAGTGGCATAGAAGATAAGAATTATATTTTTCATAAGACATAGTTAGCCAAGCTTAAAACAGGTTAGACCTTTGAATATTTTTCTTCGCTTCTAGAACTTGATTTATCCAAATTCTATGCATATGCTTTTTAAATATCTCATAATTATTTATATATAATCATAATTATATCATATTTATATCATCATATCATATCATATTTATATCATAATTATTTATTTTCGAGCTTCAAGTGCTGCAGTGAACCGTTTCAGTCTGAAATTTTCTCCGATTTAGCTCTAACCGCTGTCCGTGAGCCGTTTTGCGTCAAAAAAATCGCATTAATGGAAACCAAAAGTTAAATGTCGAATCCGGAACTCTAGGTATGCTTTCGTTCACAATTATGTTGCTGCAATTTTCTAAAAACTATAAAACACTGCGATACAACAAACATATAGTATATTTTAAATTCAAAACATCGAAGATTTTAGCCAACAGGGAAACATAAAGAAAAAAATCATCTAAAAACATTAATAGATGCAAAAACTTTTGCAAAGTCAAGAAGTTGGATCAACTACCATCTATTTTCTTATCTCTATGAGCACCATTGTTTTCAAGATTGTCATGAAATATTTGAAAACAAGGAACGAGACACAAATTGACTTGGCACTCAGGGCAGCAGTACTTGGTTTTCCGTCGAAGTATTTTCATTGTCCCTGGTATTACGGAGTTCCAACAGTAAATACAACCCAAGGCAGGCCCATTCCGTTGAACTGGGCAGTGACCACTATTGGCAGCTATAGGAGAAATAAATATTTTAATTAAAAAAACAGTATATAAGCTCTATAGGGGTTGAGTAATTACTATTTTCCGTTCCCAGTGAGTCTCTAATAGTGGTTTTTGAAGCTACAAATTATTTTATTTCATTTTTAATTATTATCCGTTTACTCTTATTTTTTACATTTATTATTTGCTTCGTATTATCATTTTAATCTAGATTCAATATTATAATCAATTACTAACTTAATTACTAACTAATGAAAATAAAAAAATTTAATTAGACTTAAATTAGTAACTAATTACTTACGTAAATACTAACTCAGTAATTCTAAGTTAATAGTTTTATTTCATTATTTCTAAGCCATTTATATCGTTTTACAATCACCGAAGTACAATCGCAATTGCTCGGGTCTATAAAGCCGGGAACTCTATTGCTCCATATGGCTGAAACATAAACTAGTAACTTGTATACGCGTGAGACAATGAACTTGACGCCTTTATAGGTTCTATAGCAAAACCTTATTAACTTGACGCCTCTATTTTTCTATAGCAAAATCTTATCATCATAAATGTTTTTGGTTAAGGACGGTCATACGGATCAAGTCCTACTTGTCCCTTTCTCCTTGCTAACGTGACAACATTAGCATACAAATACGCGAAATTTCCTTGTTTTTCAAGCTGGCGGACTGCAGAAATTCCGGTAAAATGATGTGACACTCAAAAGAAACACCCGAGGTCACCCATTATAAATTTTTTTTAGTTTATGTGGCTAAACTATTTAGAATTGATTGGGCGGTGTTGCCACTGCTTGTTGAGCTTGCATAATAGATCCAAAAAAAAACTAAAAGGCGACACCCAATTTCCCTAAAATCTTCGGAAAACTATTTAACTTCTCCTGTTTTGTGCCGGAGATAGAGGGGTTCATTTTTGATAAAAGTTGCATCACTAGAAATTGCGAATTCTTTTTTTTTCTATTAAACAGAGCAGAATCGTCTTTTTAAAGTGCAGGTAAGGGCAGTCCCTAAAAATATTGGCTAGCCAGCTAGCCAGTCTAAGCTAGAAAAACGCTACAATTCACCCCAAAGGGAGTATCGTCTGAGCAATTTGGTAGCTTTGGGAGTTCATTGTGGTGCCACCCGATTTGATTGACAACCATGTCGTTAAAAGTAAAATAAAGTTTTATTGTCTTTTCAACAATTTTTAAGGTACCGCGTCCTTACAAGGGTTTACAATAAAGGCAATGTCAGTGGTAAGCTATAACTATTTCGCTAGTTAAATCTGAGGAATTTCTGGCTCTTTTCAGAGTCACCCCCCACACCAAAACACCTTAATTGCAAAGAACTATTGAGTTGAATCTGGACAAAAGCTACCATTTCCGAAACAGCATCCGATTCACAAAGCTATAACTCTGAAAACGCGCTTTTCTTACTTTTATTTTTTGCTTTAGGTACTATGGGCCAGGGTTCGCTCTGTCCTAGATTGAACCTACTGCTGCATCTATGATTATCAGTGCAATTCATTCAACTAGGTTGATTTCTTTTTTGATTCTATCAATTTATCTTAAAGATTTCGTAGTTGCACACTAACAGTTAAGGAGGGGTGGGCATGACGTTTCAAAGAGTGCAACTTATCACATTTTATTAAAGCGGTATATCTTTTAGATATACCTTTTAGATATATCTTTTAGATGTAAGAAACATACAAAGTACAAAGAAGATACAGAACAATATCAGAATCCAAACAATTTGGATTAAGCCAATGGCCCAAAGACCCCCCCTGGTACGCTCAGCCCCTGTCCGTTAGTAATTTGAGAAAAAAGAAATCATAATCTGAAAGTCATTTCTAGCCAACCTGATCTGATTCCTGGAAAACAAAAATTCAGAAGAATTTTTTTTTTGATCCAATGATATTAGAAGATAGAGAGACTTCCCATTTGAAAAAAAAAATATTCAGTTCTACTGTATTTTTGTTAATGCAGATAAAAGATAACACTCAAACTGACTTCCGTTTTCTGCGACGTTGTGCTATCAAGCAATTAAATAAAAAAAACAAGTTTTTTCAACTGAAAGTAAGGAGCGACATTAAAACTTCAAACAAAAAGAAATTACTTTGTATATGAAAGGGGCTGCTTCCTCATCAACGCCCCGCTCTTTACGCCAGTTGTTCCCAACCGGTGGTACGCGTACCCCAGGGGGTACGCGAAACCCTCGCAGGGGGTACGCGAAGGTCCCAAAATTAATTTAGTCTACATCTTTAAAACTTGTTTCTGACTCAGTTCCAACATTTCCCTCAAAATCAGATAACATAACCCATTGTACGTAATTTCAGACTCATTTTCAAAACTTTCGCTTTCAGTAACCCGCTAATTTTTCTGCATAGCCGTAAGGTCTCGATGCTAATTTTTCTCCATAGCCGTAAGGTCTCGATTTAAACTCAGCGAGTTCAGTATCTTGTCATCTGTTGAAACACGAAGTTCGTGAATTGTGGTTGCAAACAAAGATGGATAGATTCCTGATCAGGAATAACAAGAAGCCGAATGATGGTACCCAAAACTCTGAACCTGCACCTAAGAAGAAGAAATATGACGAATCATCGGTCAAAGTGCGTCGATATTTGTCAGAATACCTAGGGCTCGGATTTAGTGCGACAAAGTCTGATCCAGTGAATGCACAGTGCGTTCTTTGTGGTCAAGTCTTGGCCAACAGTTCCATGAAACCTGCGCATATGAACCGGCATCTCAGTACTGTGCACCCTTCTCATGTCGGTAAGCCCATAGAGTTTTTCAAGCGTAAACAAGAAGCATTCGCTAGTAACTGTTTGGAAATTGCAAAAGTGGCATCAGTTTCTTCAAAGGCTCTCCGGGCTTCGTATGCTGTTTCATATTTAGTTGCGAAACAGAAAAAACAGCTCACCATCGCCGAATGTCTGATATTACCAGCACTAGTGAAAGTCAGTGAAATAATGTTTGACACGAAAACTGCTACTGCCCTTCAGTCTATACCTGTGTCGAACAATACCATTTCAAGAAGGATAGAAGACATTGCAAGCGATATTGTCATGCAGGTTATTGAGCAAATAAAGTTGACGAAGATGTTTGCGTTACAGCTTGACGAAAGCACGGATGTGTCAGGTGAAGCCCAGGTGATCGTCTTTGTTCGATATCAAGATTGTTCTGAAATAAGAGAAAATATTCTGTTTTGCCAAAACCTACAGTCAAGAACAACAGGAGAAGAACTATTCAAGGTGATTGACAAATTCTTCGCAGAAGGGGGCATCTTGTGGGACTGGTGTCTATCAGTTTGCAGTGATGGAGCTGCCACCCTAACAGGGAAGAATAATGGGCTCCTGGCCTGGATAAGGAAGAAAAATCCAAAGGTGAAGTGGTTGCACTGCATCATTCACAGGCAAGCTCTTGCATCGAAAAGGATGAACGCACATCTGCACGAGACCCTCAACGAGGCTGTAAAAGTGATCAACTTCATCAAAGCCCGACCACTGAACTCAAGAATGTTCAAGTTGCTGTGCCAAGAGATGGGTTCAGAACATCAACATTTACTTCTGCACACAGAAGTTCGCTGGTTGTCTCGTGGGAAGATTTTAAACAGACTTTTCGAGCTTCGACAAGAAGTTCATATGTTTCTTCTGGAGCAAAAATCTGCATTCAGTTCACTTTTTGAAAACCAGGACTGGGTCTGCAGGATGGCCTATCTTGCGGATATTTTCGACAAACTGAATGACTTGAATCTGTCAATGCAAGGTTTCCGGACGGACGAACTCTCCCTGAATTCGAAGATGTGTGCTTTCATCAAGAAATTGGAGTTCTGGCTTAAAAAGGTTCAAAGAAACAGCGTTAGTGTCTTCCCGACCCTTGACAAGTTTGCAGACGATAGTGAAATTGATAACCTCAACACAATCTGTGATTGTATTCGGGAGCATCTGACAAAGTTGCGAGATGAACTTGTGTCATATTTCCCATCGATTATGAACCAAGATAGAACGCAGGATTGGATCCAAAATCCATTTGTTGAAGACGTGACCTCAAGCTCCGGTCTTAGTGACAAGCTTACAGAGAATCTGATCGAACTTGCCAGTGATCGCGCCTTAGAACTGAAGTTCCAAAATGTAACTGTTTCCCAGTTTTGGCTGGAGGTGAAAGGAGAATACAAGGAACTAAGTGAAATCGCCATGTCTGCTTTGTTACCATTCGGATCCACTTACCTTTGTGAAGTGTCATTTTCGGCAATGTCATTGATCAAAACCAAACACAGAAACAGACTGAGTGTACAAAATGACCTTATAATTGCCGTTAGTGACATCGAGCCAAGATTTGATAATATTTTAGCAAAAAAGCAGCCTCAAGTTTCTCATTGATTTTGTACGTACATTTAAGCACCGTCATATTGGACAATAAATCTCGTGTTTTTGAAAATCTGATTTTAGTTAAGAAAAAAGTAAAACAACGATTCTCAAGAAAGGGGTACGCAAACTTTTTGGGCCTTGACTAGGGGTACGCGGACCGAAAAAGGTTGGGAACCACTGCTTTACGCTATAGTTTGACTTTTTCTCTCAACTCTACTTTTTAAAACAGTAAAAAATTTAGCGTAAAGAGCGCGGAGTTGATGAGGAAGCAGCCCCTTTTATATACGAAATAATTTCTGTGTTTTAAGTTTTAATGTCACTCCTTACTTTCAGTTAAAAAACTTGTCTTTTTAATTTAATTTCTGAACATTTTTTAATCAATCCATGTTTTGATTTTGGCTCTCTGCAGAGGAATAATTCAAGCGAACTTTGCATATTTATTTTTTTTGGCTAAATGGGTGTCGTATAGTTTTGATGGAATGATTTTGAGAAAAAAGGAGCGGGGGAGTTAAAGCCTAGTTGCCCTCCGATTCTTTAGTTACTTAAAAAGGCAACTAGAACTTTTAATTTTTTACGAATGTTTTTAGTAGTAAAAGATATACGTAACTTATAAATTAGCTTACGCAACGAACTTTTGTATTCTCATGTTTTTATTACATACTAGCTGTTGGGGTGGCGCTTCGCGCCACCCCAACACCTAGTTGGTGGGGGCACTTCGCGCCCCCTCAAGCCCCCCCGCGCGCGTAAGTCGTTACGCGCCATTTTAGTTACGCGCCATTGTAGTTGTGTCCCTATGTCCCACCTGTGAATATAGATAGATATATTATATATATGTTTTTAACTACGTAAAACTTGCGAATATACAACATTCTTTGCTGTCCCATTGTCTGTGCATATAAATTGATTGTCAGGTTTACCGACTCTTGAACATGCAACATATAATGGTCCATGGGAAAACAATCCGTATTCAGATCTATACCTCATGATTCTAATGATTGCTCTTGAGCTTTGTTGATGGTGATTACTAATCGACCATTCCCTGTCCCGGTCGTCATTTATATCCCCCTGTGCCCCCCGGCGTCCCCGTTGTAGTTGTGTCCCGGTCGTCATTTATATTTTTTACTTATGTCCTGGTCATTATGGCTTATGTATGGTCATTTATATTCCCTGTGTCCCGGTCGTCATTTGTATCCCGGTGTCCCGGTCTGTATATACATTCGTTTTTTAGTTTTGTTTTTCTCCTTTATTTTTTTCCTTTTTTCTTTTTCTTTTCTTTTTTAGTTTATTTAGATTTTTAGATTTTTTAGTTTTTTTATTAGTTTTTAGTTTTTTTTTCTTTTTAGTTTTTTTGTAGTTTTTACCTTCTTTTTAGTTTTTTTAGTTTTTTTTTTTTTACTTATGTCCTGGTCGTCATTTATACTCCCTGTGTCCCGGTGCTTTGTTGATTGCTAATCAAACATTCCTTTTGTCCCGGTCGCTTTCTCTTTGAGTGTCGTCATTTATTTTTTTCTTTTTTAGTTCTTACCTTTTTTAGTTTTTTTTTTCTTTTTAGTTTTTTATTGGTTTTTACCTTTTTTTTTAGCTTTTTTAGTTTTTTTTCGTTTTTTCTTTTTACTTTTTTTTTAGTTTTTATCTTTTTTATTTTTTTTTATTTTTATTCTTAATTTTATTAGTTTTCTTTTTCTCTTCTATTTTTCAGTTTTTTCCTTTTTTTAGTTTTTAGTTTTTTTAGTTTTTTACCTTTTTTTAGTTTTTTTAGTTTTTTAGCCTTTTTATTTTTTTTTTATTAGTTTTTAGTTTTTTTTGTAGTTTTTGCCTTTTTTTAGTTTTTTCAGTTTTTTTTTTAGTTTTTAGTTTTTTACCTTTTTTAGCCTAACCAGGATTTGAACCTGGGACCTTCATTCTCCGTTCTGACACCCTCTCTCACCGAGTGACTACTCCAGCATGTTCATTTTGGTGTTTTAAATGGTATATTATTAACCAAATTAATGTGTTTTACAATATACTAAGCATCGTCATAACAAAAATGACGACAACTAATTTCATGACGTCAGCCGACATAGAAACATGACGTCACCTGATCCACAGATCCACAGACAGACAACTTATTTTTATATATATAGATATGAGGGGGTTCACCCCCTCGTCAGTACCTCGCTCTTTACACTAAAGCTTAAATTTTGTCCCAATTTCATTAAGAATGATCCCCTGAATCTCAAAAGCCTTAGAATAAATAATTGAAATTACCAAAAACACTTTAGCGTAAAGAGCGAGGTATTAGGAGGAGGTGAGCCCCTCATATGCGTAATAATTTCTATTCGTTTTAAGTTTTAATGCTGCTCCTTACTTCCAGTTGAAAAAACTTTTTCACATTTATTTTTTCATTGTTTTTTCTTTTAATAATGCAAGAAAATCCTGCGCTTCCTTCAAGGAAATTTTCATCCCCCATGACGAATTCCTCGATGGAAAGTTCCTCCAACATATCCCCCACTTCTCAACCTCTCCCCCAACCAAAAAATCCCCCTG
Source organism: Artemia franciscana (assembly GCF_032884065.1). Taxonomy (NCBI): domain Eukaryota; kingdom Metazoa; phylum Arthropoda; class Branchiopoda; order Anostraca; family Artemiidae; genus Artemia; species Artemia franciscana. The sequence continues at coordinate 2,105,335 of NC_088868.1, forward strand.
AAAACGTCTGTACACTTCCCAATAACCATTAATATATGTAAGCACTGGTCAAAGTTTGTAACTTGTAGCCCTTCCCACGGGGACTGTGGGGGAGTAAGTCGTCCCCAAAGACATAGTTATAAGGTTTTTCGACTACACTGAATAAAATGGCTATCTCAGAATTTTGATCCGTTGACTTTGGGAAAATAATTAGCGTGGGAGAGGGCCTAGGTGCCCTCCAATTTTTTCGGTCACTTAAAAAGGGCACTAGAACTTTTCATTTCCGTTAGAATGAGCCCTATCGCAACATTCTAGGACCACTGGGTCAAAACGATCACCCCTGGCAAAAAAAAACGCATCCGTGATCTGCCTTCTGAAAAAAAAAAATTCCAGATTTTTGTAGATATGAGCTTGAAACTTCCACAATAGGGTTCTCTGATATGCTGAATCTGATGGTGTTATTTTCGTTATGATTCTATGACTTTTAGGGGGCGTTTTCCCCTATTTTCTAAAATAAGGCAAATTTTCTCAGGCTCGTAACTTTTGACTGGTAAGACTAAACTTGATGATAAACTTGATTTATATATTTAAAATCAGAATTAAAATGCGATTCTTTTGATGTAGCTATTGGTATCAAAATGCCATTTTTTAGAGTTTTGGTTACTATTGAGCCGGGTCGCTCCTTACTACAGTTCGTTATTGAACTGTTTGAAAATTTTGGTAAGAACAAAGGGCAGGGGGTTGAAAGGATGGCACTAGCCTCAGATTTCTAGTAATTTTATGTTCATTTTAAGCTTAGATTTTCTTTTTCTCAGAATTTTACTCAATAGGCTACATCACAAAATCGTTAGGTCATACCCGACGCAAATAGAGACGAGCAAAGATTCAGTCCTCTCCACGACCTAGTGTAATATCCGAGAACTGTACATTCCATCACACATAGTATACTCCACATTAGCCTTGTTAAGCCCCTCCCCACCCATAGCCCATTTCCAGCATACGTGGTATGCGGAAAGTGACCCACCTCTTTGGCACGAGCAGAGCCTTGGATCGGGGACACCAAAAATATAGAGAGGACGGATAGGATTCTTTTAATTGTTTAACAAAGTTACATAAACAACACTTTCAAATTCTAGGCGGGGGGCATTTGCTTTCTTCAAAGAAAATACCAAAAAAGGCGTTTTCAAAATCTAAAGGGGGCGGTAAAATCTAGGGAGACTATCACCTCCCTGCAACCCCTTTCCCAGATTCACGCCCCTACATTGAATGTAAAGCTTAGTAAAGTCTAGGAGGCACAAGAGGCAAATTCAGAGGTGAATGGCCATAGGCAAAACTTTGAGTACTTGCTGGAAGTTCAGTATGCAATCGCTTGGACCAGTAAAGCCGTATAGAATTCAATACTTTTATATTCATTTATCAGGAAACAAACGAACTTGAATAATTTTCTGAAAATCATGCATACCCAGCAATACCCGATTTACGTCCAAATTATAAATAAGTAAACAACCAGTACAATAACAGGCAATTTTCCGGGAACACAAATGGTTTTGGTTACAAGAGGTTTACATTTGAGACAGTAACAAGAATTAGATAATCATACAAGAGCGGAAAACGCTTTTACCGCAGTATTTACCCATAACTCTAGGAAATCATTAATATTGTTCGCTTGTAAACACTCATTTCCTGACCGACATGGTCTGAAGGGTTGCCTAATTTCTGTCACTTGTTTGTTTAGCATCTGGAACACTGGAAGGACTAAGGGTATGTTCAGGAACGGCTATTGTTCTGAACTAAAGAAAAAGCAAATATGTGTATCCAATTTGTCACAAAGGAACATGTGCAATATCTCAGGAAACTAACGACATTAGGTAAAAACTATAAGGGCATGTCAAACCAAGTCCGAAGACATTATATGAATCAAGGATGTTAAATAAACATACCTGTGATATCTCAGAAAACGCTAGAGTATCAAGTTAAAACTTTCAGGAAATTTGAGGGTGATGTTAAACAAGATCAAAAGACACAGTGGCGGATCAAGGGTTTTCCTTAGTGGGGGGGGCATAATAGGTTGCTTCAATAAACCTGCGAACAAAGAAATACCCACAATTAAAAGGGAACCTCGACAATTATGTGTGGTAGGTAGGTAGAGGAAATGGTCGTAAATTTAATCCAAAATTCGGTGAGGGTTTAAGTTCTAATAAATATGATGAAATTAAAACGGTATAAAAATACTGATATAAAAAATAGTAAGTTATAAATACCACCCCACGATAAAAAAATAAAAAGCTGTTTACCATCTATACAAAAAATATGATATTTAATATTTTCAGCATAATTTTTGGCATTTGCACTTCTGATAACTATAGCGAGTGAGTTAAGCTTTTTGTTGAAAAAAAAAAATTATTGGCCTCGAACCATCTTTTGGGGTCATGCACTCTATGTGACAATTAGTATAGGTCAAACAATTTAGAATGTTGCCTAACTTTGTGACATCGCTTAGTAGCTATGATAGTGATGATGAGTGGGAAATGAGGATAAAGACACAACTTGTATATTCGCAAAAGATATATTAAATATTAAATACTATTCCTTTTAGGGGGAAACAAAAAAAAACAGAACGAAGAGATAGAAATGAATAGGAGACATTTAAAACGAGGATTTTAAGTATAGGCATTAAAGCATTAACTAATCTCTATTTCTTTTTAAAAATAGTATTTTAATAAAGTGTGTCAACTTTGACGAAATCTCAAAAATTTACAAATGAAAATTATAATTTTCATAACTACGTAGTGTATCTTTCTGCTTTTTAAAGTTCAATATATTTCGCTTAAATTACAGAATTTACAATTTTATAAAAAAGGATATTTCTCTATTTCCACCCCCGTCATATCTGTTTATTACACAGTCGAAGTCTACCTCAATATTTTGGTGAACTTTTATAATGGCCAGCCCTATCAGTCTAGAGTTCTGTCAGTTTAGAGCTCTTTGTTAGTATTTCCTCTTATATTCATCCTAAAATATTCGAATAAAGACCAAAATTGTTAGAAAAATAGGAACTCTATTAAAGATGCGTGTAGGTATGTACTTCAGACTAAGCATATGAGTCGAAATAAAAATAATTATGGGTTTGTTATCTTTGTATTTGATAGGTATAGATTAGTGATTTAAATTCTCAGGGTTTCAAACTGTGGAGATTTCTAATTAATTTGTTTTAATCTTGATATTTTCAGATATCCAATTCAAATGTTTAAATCTAGATATGTCTGTTGAGCAAAAAAATAGAAATTTGAAATTTGACTCAGATTTAGAAAAAAGTAAGAGAATTGTCATGTAAAATTTTGATTTATAAACAACTAATCGTGGAAATATGATTGGATGGCAAGTATCAAAATAAGTATAAAAATCCTTAGCGGTATATATAGCAGTTTAGACAATTTTATGGACAAACGTATCCAACCCCTGTACAAAAAATAACTATATTTTGTGACTGGTTCGTATTGAGAAGGTGAGAAATTGTGAAGTAAGATTGCAGTTGCATTCTGTTTCCGTGGTTAACTCAAGTTGTGTGAATTTCCTTTTTTGTCATTTTTTTTTGTTTTTAAATGTTTGAAAAAAAATCAATGCTATTCCACTTAATCAAACTGAGAATTCAGAGACCGATCTATACCAGCTAGACAAAAAATGAATAAACACGTAATTATTTGCCTTCTTTTATACCTTCTTTTATACCTTTTTATACCTTCTTTTATACCTTTTATACCTTCTTTTATACCTTTTTGCCTTCAATTTTTCGAAAATCCACTCTTCTCAAATGATAACTGCAAAAAGATTTAATCATTTAAATGATTAAATGATTACTCCTCAGAAGGAGTATTTTGCCTCATATACTTAGTTTTAAGTATATACTTACACAAACCTTTATTAAAGTTTAAAGACTATGGCCTTTATTTTAATGTTTTAGGATAAACAGAGGTGATTTGTCATATAATTTACAGCTTTAATTAGATGAAAATAGGCAGTAAAGTGGCCACCATTTGCTCGCCAAAATCCAAAATTTAAATTAATAATTTTTCCACTTCTCATACATTTACTTTCTATTACACAAATCCCCTAAAAAAACAACAATGTTCTAAAAACCACACTGCTTCGCAAAAAAGGCAAGCCCATAAAACCAAAAAAGACAGCCAAAAAAGTAAAAATATCAATTTCTTTGCCTCAGTGCTATAACAAGGCTTCAAAACAAATTTTTGACAGTAAGAAGAATTAAATATTTTGCTTTTCAGCCCCATTGTGACAGCACAATCCTGAAATATCATTTCGACAGCCTGAAGAAGTTAGGATTTTAAATTTCCCCTCCTTGTTATTACGAAATGAAGATTTATGCCTCCCGGTTGGCTTTTTTGGTCAAACAGACATATTCCCTAGATAAACCTAAATTTAATTGAACACTTTTTGGTAGTAAATACTGTTGTGGCTGACAGCACAAAGTAAATAAAACCTTGTTTCAAGCTTGTTTGCAAAAAGAAACAGTCGTAATAATTAAAAACTTATTAAAAACTAAACTATTAAAGACCCATTACACAAAAAATAGCTTTCGTCCCAAACTAGAGCAGGCGGACCCAACCACAATCCATCACTTCATTAGGGGGCACTCTCCCTGGATCCGCTTGCTCCCCCACAGTCCCCATGGGAGGAGCTAAAAGTTACAAACTTTGACCAGTGCTTACATATAGTAATGGTTATTTGGAAGTGTACAGACGTTTTCAGGGGAATTTTTAGGTTGGGGGGGGGGGGTTGAAAAGACGGGGATATGTCGGGGGGACTTTTCGAAGAAAATTTTCATGAAGGGAGCGCAGAATTTTCTAGCATTATTTAAAAAAATGAAAAAATAAATATGAAAAAGTTTTTTCAACTGAAAGTAAGGAGAAGCATTAAAACTTAAAACGAACAGAAATTACTACGCATATGATGGGCTCACCTCTTCCTAATACCCCGCTCTTAACGCTGAAGTATAATTAGTAATTTCAACTATTTATTCTACGGCTTTTGTGATTCAGGGGTCATTCTTAAGAAATTGAGACAAAATTTAAGTTTTAGTGTAAAGAGCGAGGTACTGACGAGGGGGTGAACCTCCTCATATACATAATAAAAAACATAAGAATACAGAAGTTCGTTACGTAAGCTAATTTGTAAGTTACGTATATCTTTTACTAATAAAAACATACGTAAAAAATTAAAAGTTCTAGTTCCCTTTTTAAGTAACCAAAAAATCGGAGGGCAACTAGGCCTCCTCCCCCGTTCCTTTTTTTCTCAAAATCGTTCGATCAAAACTATGAGAAAGCCATTTAGCCAAAAAAAAAATAAATATGCAAATTTCGTTTTAATTAATCATCTGCGGAGAGTCAAAATCAAAGCAAGCATTGATTCAAAAACGTTCAGAAATTAGATAAAAAAAAACAAGTTTTTTTTTAACGGATAGTAGGGAACGGCATTAAAACTTAAAACTAACAGAAATTACATCGTATATGGAAGGGGCTGCTTCCTCATCAACTCCCGCTCTTTACGCTAAAGTTTTTTACTGTTTTAAAAAGTAGAGTTAAGAGAAAGAGTCAAACTTTAGCGTAAAGAGCAGGGCGTTGATGAGGAAGCAGCCCCTTTCATATACGAAGTAATTTCAGTTCGTTTTAAGTTTTAATGCCGCTCCTTACTTTCCGTTAAAAAAAAAACTTGTTTTTTATTTAATTCATATATGGAATAATTTATATTCATTTAATTAAGTTTTAATTTCAAGCTAAGCCGATGAGATACCTTAAAAATCATTTTGTAAGCCTTAGTTCCGCCAGCTAACGCAAATTATATCTGGGCATTGTCGGTTAAATTGTTTCTTAAATAAAATTGGGAAGCCTAGAAGTGGAGAATGTACTTGCAGTAAAAGCAAAACTTGTAGCCACTTTACTTCCCTTTTATTCTTTACAACGCTTCGGTTTGGAACTAGAACTCCAATCTCTATGAATTAATTTCCCTTTTTGTCTTAGTTCAGTAGTTTCTGATAAAGCACTAAGGAACTGTTTAAATAGGTTTTTAAGTTCAACTAGAAGACTTGTTTGATGTTTTTATTTGATTGTTACCTTTGATTGTGGCATTTAGTAGTTCAATTTATTCTAGTTTTTATTTTCAGTAGTAGTGAAAAACCTGTAAAGATTTATTCATTTAATAAAATTCATTCATTCGTTCAAGCTTCAGCGACGGCTGATCGTCTCCAAGGAGACTAGTTATCATCGAGCGTTGTCAATAATTTGGGGTTTAGCAGTAAAATTGGACTGAAAAGACAGTCAAATTCCACTTCCCCTTTTTGGGCGAGTTTGGCAATCAGAGCGAGTGGTACGACTGGTTCAGAAGCAGTCAATTAGCACAAACGATAGTTCCTTTAAGCTGATTTACAACACCTTACAACCAGATATGCTAAAGCATTTTTAGGGACTGCCCTTCCCTGAACTTAAAACAAAAAATCTGTTCCATTCCACCGGAAAAAAAAATTCAAAATTTCTGATGATGCAACTTTCAATATCTCTGATACAACTCAGTAACTCAGTGTCTCTGATACAAAACGGGGGAAGTCAAAGGCTAGTTTCTAAGATTTTGGGGAAATTAGATTTTGGGCCTATAGTTATCATCGTTGATTTGGACCTCTTATCCAAGCTCTACAAGTTACGGTAACACCACCCAATCATTCCAAATAGTTTAGTCAAACAAACCAAAAACAGTTTATAACGGACGGGATAGGGCATTTTAAAGTTATTGTATAGCCTTAACGTTCAATCATTTACAACCAAGGGGAAAATTCGGAAAACTCAATTACTCTTTCGAGGAAATTAGGGAAAAATCCAAAAAAAATAGGGAATAACGGAGGACCGATGTCATAAAGAGATGGGTACTTGTATCATATAGCCCCTACTACTCAAGTTGTTCATTCGTTGACACATTATAGAACCGTTTTTTTTGCGTTATTTTCTTTCACCTTAGCGTGATACAAGACAAAGAGAAGTGGCAGAATAGATGGAAAATACATAATTCGGCCTATACATTTGCATATTAGTGGGAGTGGGGGTAAAGTATTTGGACAGTATGAAGTTAGAAAACAATACTTACTACATAATATACAGAATAATTGTACCTAGCAAATTAGACATGCAGGTCCGCTATACTTTAACCCCTCCCCCTAATGTGCAAATATATAGCCAAAATTTGTTTCTAAGGTACTATATTTTTATCATACTTAGGTATATTTCATTAGGATTGAGCATCGCAGAAAAATCTTATAAGAATATTAGGTAGGGGCTATATTTTACAAGTACCAAGGGATGAATTCCTTTGACGGTAAATACGTTACGTAACATCCAGCTAACACTTATTCACTACCCGACAGTCCTCTAATCTGCCAGTATAATATTTATATATGGAAGATGATACAGGTTAAAAACTAAAAAGCGTAAATACATAGAGTAAGCAAATACAAAGAGACTGTTTAATTAGTTTCACAATGTTTGCTTTAAGTAGTAGCTCAAATTCCAAGTTTCAAAGAATATTTACGCACAAACAGGAAGCTTCTGTCAAGAGAGAAATGACCTTAGTTTGGATCAACTTTGTGCTTGAAAATAAAATCTCCCTGTTTATACAAATGTACCGTACTGCGCATATTATGTTAAAAAAGTACTATCATTATTACTATGAGCAAATTACCAAAACTGAATCTAGGATCTGGCTGCAAAGGCTCCCCCCAATATTACAAAAATATTAGCCACAATCTAGGGGAGGGGGAGGGGCAAATGCCCCTCCTAATTGACACCAGCGGTAGAGCCTTAAAGCCTTCAATGATAGTGACGAGGTATCCATCAATCTTTTCCTTATTCCGAGAGCCCCACCATCAAGCTTCAGAACGGTTTGTGCAGCCATTACTCATCAGTCAAAAGAGGGAGTGTTACCCACCACTCAGCCATCACCAGCACTTGATCTTTAGATTCAGTACTAGAATGATAACTTCCTCCTGTCATCTCGGATTGTTTTTCAATTGATCCTTTCGTTCGGTGTTTCATGCATCGAGGGGAAGCGAGCCCCGGGCATGATTTCGGCAGCCATTACTGGCTTCAGTCCATCCAATATCGGCAATGTGTTTCACAAAATACACAGCCTTATGGTAAGACACTGGCTATGAGGCAAGTGGTTGGACGGTGTGGTGACTGAAATTAGCAGAAACAGACTTTATTTGTGCCTCCTACTCTCAGGGGCATCCCAAAAAGGTTGTCACACTTGGCCAATTGAAAGAAATAAAATGGGGTCTATTTTTGTCCAAAAATTTTATGAGAAGACTTCAGTTAATTTCGCTTTTAATGAGAAATACCTGTCGAAATTCAAACGGCAAGTTTATGATTTCAAGATCAAACCACCTTTCCTTTTATAGTTTGATTCCAATTACAACCATTAAGTATGATTATAGCTGTGGATATCCAACATTGTAAAAACATTTCTTCTCTTCCAGAATAGTGAAATACTTTCGCGACGCCGCGCCTCTTCGCGTACTGGAGGACGCGCTTTACATCGCGTCTATTTGCGCACTGCACCACCAGCGTCAGGTGTAAATAATTCTGGAACTGGGGCAAGACTTAATAATCTTCGCCAAATTATTTGAACCTGCCAGAAATAGACTTTGCCAAAAACTGATAAAAAGAGTAATTTCCGATGCTTGTTGAAGAAGAAAGTGATATGGGTTAGCGGATATATTTCAAACAGAAAATACCTTAATTAATTGACCTCTGAATAATATCATAACAATTATCTTCTTTTGGTATATCAAAGCCAGGTGTAAAGGCACGTGTGTTATTCAAAATAAGCATGGCGAATGGCGTATAAGAATAAAATGATGGTCTGATTTAGCTAAGAAGAGACATCTAGTCAAATACACGTAGACCTATATACAAGGGCATATCCAGGAGTTTTGTTCGGGGGGGGGGGGTGTGTTTTATCAGAGGGTAGTGTTTCTACAAAAATAACCTTTAAAAAGGCATAACAATTTATTTATATGCATTTCTCTTACTTTTTACAAGTCGGACCTTTTTGGAGGGGAGGGTCTAACCTGGCAACCCCTGGATACGGCTTTGCCTATGCGATATGGAACTGAAAGTCCCCTACCTCCCAAAAGATCAGAATATTAACAATTTTTCTATGATTTACAAAATTATCCATATAAATGACGTACTATTGTGACCAATTTGTCATCTCCCTCCAAAAGACGGACCTAAAAATAAATTTCTGCCGACGTGTCTGGGTACGGTAGCTTATGACAAAAGTATAGTTTAAGCTAGGCCCACGCTTACTTGCGGTAACTTCTGTTCATTTCAAGTTTTACATGTTATAGACTTTCTTCCTGCTCATTTTAGGTTTAAATATCCCATACTGTAAAAAAGAATTGTTTGAGATTCAACAAAAATTGTTTTTAATGTTTATTAACAACAAAATTGGAATTTAAACAACCAAAAATTGGCAAATTGAAAACTAAAGACCTTATTAGGATTCCCAGATCATTATTGAATTTCCAGTTTGTTGACAAAAAAATGTTTGATTTTAAGATCCTTATTGGATTTCTATATTGTTTGTTGAATTTCCTGTTTTTTGGATTTCCATCACTAGCGTTGTTCAATTTCCTAGGCCTATAGTCTAATATCTAGTTCTCATGATTCAGTTTCCCTTTCTTGTTTCTGAAGTGTCAATAAATACAAAAAAAAACATTTATTTTCCAAGAACAGAAAAATGCAACAAAAAATTTCTCCAAGATAATATGTCTTAACAGCTGCACTTTTTCATGGTGGGAATTAGTAGTTGAAAGGCGTTGTTCGTATTAATTATTATTAGTTTAATAATTAGTAGTTCAAAACGCATCCGTGATCTGTCTTTTGGCAAAAACACAAACATTCCACATTTGTGGAATGGAATTTTGAGGTTGAAACCTCTACAACAATGTTTTCTGATCGTTGAATTTAGAGGTTTCATTTACATTAAGATTCAATGACTTTTCTGAGGCGTTTCTCCCTTTTTCGAAAATCAGGTTTCCTGTTTTCAAAATCCCTCAATCCATTAAAATCTCTTTGTTTTTCTGAGGCTTGTAGATTTGATGGGCAACATTAAAATTAAGGAAATTTATTTATTTGGAATCCGCATAAAAACCCAATTCTTATCAATTGTTATCAAAATTCCATTTTTGAGTTTCGGTTACTATTGAGCTGAGTCACTCCTTAATTTGCAGATAAAATTAGTGTCTTGTGCTTTTTTTTGTTTTCTTTTTTGTGCTCCATCTTTTTATCCATTGATGGGTATAAAATACATTCATTCAATTACAGTTTAACACTATGAACTGTCTGATAAAACTTATTGGGCTAATGCCCTATTTTTTAATTAACCCTGTAGCAAACTAGAATTACAGTTTAGGCAGCTATCGAAGTATTATTCGTGCTGGTAAAGAGTAGTATTATTAATTATAGAGTCCAGTTGAAATGCCCACTATTTTGGAAAATTATCTTTTTTGGGGAAGCTTTTAGTTCCTTTACGTGTAGGCCTACGTAAAGGGCTGAAATACCCATACAGGTGTCTTCTTTCATTGGATATATTTGCTTACCTGGTTATTCAGCGCTAGTAGCAAATTTATGGTAAATCCAGGCAAGAATTTTTTGAAACGCTTTTAGGTCTCATTACAAAAATGACGTTCATAGCAAAAATAAAAGTTGTTCCCACAAAAGGATTTTAGTTGTTAATTAAGAAAAATTTAATTCAGATAATAAAATATTTTAATCATTAGTGAGAGAAGCATTTAAGTTGTACCGTAATTTTCTGAAATCAATTATTCGCAGAGCTAAAACAGTATATTTTACAAAAAGATTTGTTGACTGCGGTAAAAATATAAAAAAGACATGGGACGTGATTAAGGAAGTTAGTCGGCCATCCATGAAACCAGAAGGTCTCCCTAAGTCTCTCATTGCAGACGATGAACTTGCAACAGAAAAAGGCCAAATTCGATATCATATGAATAAATTCTTCGCGGAGATAGGGAAAAAAACTGCTAATAGCGTTTCTTATTCCTCTGTGTCACAGTCTTGGAAGCAGTTCTTAGGTCCCTCGTGCTTGAAATCAATGGTTCTTGGGGAGGTTACGGTGCAGGAAATTAGAAATATTGTTCTGTCTTTAAAGAATTCTTCAGCAGATTTCGACCAAATTTCTGCTAAAGTAATTAAACATATTCTTCCATCGATTATCACCCCAATTTACCATTTGATTAATAGGTCATTTCAACTAGGAGTATTTCCCCAACGTCTTAAACTTGCACGTGTTATAGCTCTCTTTAAAGGAGGTGACCGAAAGGATCCTTGGAACTACAGGCCGATCTCTCTTCTGTCAGTGTTCTCTAAGATATTTGAAAGAGCAATGCTCAAACGTCTGGTGAGATTTCTTGAAGCAAATTTTTTTTTCCATCAGCATCAGTTTGGGTTTCATGCAAAGTATTCTAAAGAACATGCTTGTAATAGACTTCTTCAGTTTATGCGACGATCTTTAGATTCTAATCTTATTCCAGCAGCCATTTTTCTTGATGTAAAGAAAGCTTTTGGCAGCCTAACATATAAGATTCTCATCGGTAAACTTTGTCATTTTGGTGTCCGTGGGGAAGCATTGTCTTGGTTCTCGTCATACCTAACTGACAGATCTATCGCCACGGAAGTTACAGACGAAAAAGTTCCAATTGAATACGGAGTACCCCAAGGTTCTATTCTTGGGCCAACCCTCTCCCTCATATAACCAACTTTTTAACACCCCAATTAACAATGTTTGCTGTGGATTGTGTCACAAATCTTACTCTCAGAGTACGTTGATGTTCACACCTGATAGTCGAGAAGAATTAATAGCATTTGCAGATGACACCACTTTAGGTGCTGCAGCTCCGGATGAATCATCCCTTATTCTAAAGCTTCAAGCAATGACTGAGAAAATACTCTTTTGGTTTGACATAAATCAACTAACTTTAAATGTAAAGAAGTCCTACCTTCTTATTTTTTCTCGTAAAGGTGTGAACTGCCCCACAATTACTGAGCTTCATACACCAAGAGCTCCATAAGTCGTCCCCCGGATCGATATGTGCGATTCTTGGGAGTTCTTTTGGATGAAAATTTATCATTTAAGTGGCATGTTCAAAAAATAAGAGTGAAAATTTCCCGTGGACTTTGTATCATCCGAAAATTAAAGCGTTTATTTCTTTTCCCTATCCTCCGTCTTTTATACTTTTCTCTGATTTACCCTTATATATGTTACTGTTCGTCTGTGCGGATGTCCACATTTCCCTCGGTACTTGCTCCTATTCACAATCTTTATGAGAAAGCAGCAAGAATTCTCCAGTCGGCTACACACACTCCTCTTGACCTCCTCAAAATTAAAGATATTATGTTTTATCTCTATCTTCGTTGGCATATCAATACTTCCAGGGAGATCTCCCATGTTGTTTTTCGGGACTGCTTAAACTAGTAGGGGAAGTAAATTTGTATATGGTTCGCAACCGGGAGGATGTGATGATTCCAGCTAGTCCCTCGGTCCGTTCAGACTTCGGCCTGGCTGTGACTGTGGGGCGTGCTTGGAACTTGGTTCCCGCTGAGATCCGGCAGTCACGAACACTTGGCTCCTTTAAGAGACAGATGAAAAGTTTCTTATTAAAGGCTTCTTATTAAATGTTTCTTATGGTTTATATATTATTATTTTTTCTTTCTTTTTTGGGTTGTTGTTTAGCTGGTGTTGTATCCTCGATGACGCGAGAATTTTAATTTGTATTTTATTGTCGGGTGATGTGAGGGTCGCTGTTTCGTGGGGACTGCCGGTGAGTTGATTTCTTGTCCTTACATATTTACATTTAGATGTTGGTTAGTATGTTTATGACAAGTTTTATGATTCTTTATTTATTGTATGCCGTTTCCCAAATAACGGGCCGTTGAGCCCTTTGGGATAATGTTTTTGTTACTGTTATTTTATGAAAATAAACAGAACTCGAGAAACTGAATTGAACTTGAGAATTTTAAGATTAGGGTAGCATCTTAAGAAATTTTCTACCTGCAGAAACTCACAAAAAATTTATTTTTAAAAAGCGATTGTAAAGTTAAAAGATAATTTCTGTACATAAATTTCTGCGTCTTAGTTTTGCAGACAAGTAAGTTAAACTCATTTAAAAGTAAAAATATATTACCTTATTTTTATATTATCTTTTTAAATCCAAATTTCAATTAGCATCCGCCTGTTTCTGCTATTAAATAAAAAAAAAACAAGTTTTTTTAAATGAAAGTAAGGAGCGACATTAAAACTTAAAAGGAACAGAAATTTCTCCGTATACGAAAGGGGCTTTTCCTCCTCAACGCCTCGCTCTTTACGCTAAAGTTTGACTCTTTCTCTTAACTCTACTTTTTAAAACAGTAAAAAACTATTGAGCCGGGTCACTACAGTTCGTTACCACGAACTGTTTGATAATTCCAGTGTTTGAATTGAATTTATACTGAACATATTACTTTCAATAGTCAAATTTAAAATGATATTCAAGGAAAACTATTGTTGAAGTCCAAACCATGTTGATTAATATAATCTATTTACGTTGATAATTACATTTTTTCTACTGAAAAGTACTTAAATCTTAGTAATTTCTAAAATTTGTGAGATTTCAAACAGCAAGTCAGAATTTCAACCGAAAAATTGAATTTTTTTTACTTGATTAAAGGCCAACAAAAATTTTGTTAGAAATCAATTTTTTTTCTTTTTTTTACAGTGCACTGTGTTGTTAAAGTGCTGTTATACTGAATATATGATGGTGATTAAAAAAAAAAAAAATTCAACTGAAAATAAGGAGCAACATCAAAACTTAATATATTGAGAGTAGTCAATATATTGAGACTTGTCCAGGTTAAAGATTCGAACGGAGCTACAATTAGTGATAAGAAAAGAGTTAGAGAGATGGGCAGAACATTTTGAGAATGTGTTAAACTGACTTGTCTTGCAAGGGGAATTAGCGACAGTACTAAAAAGATTGAAAATAACTAGGGTCCAAGAGCTGATAGTGTGGTAAATGAGTTTCTTAAATAGACAAATTTATAAGAGAAGAATAAAATTTTTATTCCTAGGTTAATCAAACAGTTCGTGGTAACGAACTGTAGTAGGGAGCGACCCGGTTCAATAGTAACCAAAACTCTAAAAAACGGAATTTCGACATCAATAGTTAAATCAAAAGAATCGCATTTTAATGCTGATTTTAAATATACAAGTTTCATCAAGTCTAGTCTTACCCATCAAAAGCTACGGGCCTGAGAAAATTTGCCTTGTTTTAGAAAATAGGGGGAAACACCCCCTAAAAGTCATAGAAAGTCATAGTCATAGAAAAGTCAACGAAAATCGAACCATCAGATTCAGCGCATCAGAAAACACTACTGTACAAGTTTCAAGCTCCTATCAACAAAAATGTGGAATTTTGTATTTTCTGCCAGAAGACAGATCACGGATGCGTTTTTTTTTTTTTCAGGGGTGATAGTATCGACCCAGTGGTCCTAGAATTTTGCAAGAGGGCTCATTCGAATGCAAATGGGAAGTTCTAGTGGCCTTTTTAAGTGACCAAAATAATTGGAGGACACCTAGACCCCCTCCCACGCTCATATTTTCCCAAAATCAACTGGTCAAAATTCTGAGATAGCCACTTTATTCAGCATAGTCGAAAAACCTAATAACTATGTCTTTGGGGACAACCTACTCTCCCCAGTCCCCGTTGGAAGGGCTGCAAGTTAAAAACTTTGACCAGTGCTTACATATAGTAATGGTTATTGTGAAGTATACAGACGTTTTCAGGGGGATTTGTTGGTTGAGGGAAGGGGTTGAGAAGAGGGGGCTGTGTTGGGGGAACTTTCTAAGGAGGAATTTGTCATGGGGGAAGAAAATTTCCATGAAGGGGGCGCAGAATTTTCTAGCATTATTAAAAAAAAAAAAACAATGAAAAAATAAATATGAAAAAGTTTTTTCAACTGAAAGAAAGGTACTGCATTAAAACTTAAAACGAACAGAAAATATTGCGCATATAAGTGGTCCATCTCCTCCTAATACCTTACTCTTTACGGTAAAGTATTTTTAGCAATTTCAACTATTTACTCTACGGCTTTTGTGATTCAGGGGTCATTCTGAAGGAATTGGGACAAAATATAAGCTTTAGTGTAAAGAGCGAGGTACTGACGAGTGGGCGAACCCCCTCATATGCGTAATAAAAACATACGAATATAGAAGTTCGTTAAGTGAGCTAATTCATGAGTTACGTATATCTTTTGCTAATGAAAACGTTCGTAAAAAACTAAAAGTTCTAGTTGCCTTTTTAAGTAACAAAAACATTGGAGGGCAACTAGGCCTCTTTCCCGCTCCTTTTTTCTCAAAATTGTTCGATCAAAACTACGAGAAATTAATTTAGCCAAAAAAATAAATATGCAAATTTCGTTTTAATTATTCATCTGCGGAGAACTGAAATCAAAACATGGATTAACTCAAAAAAGTTCAGAAATTAAATAAAAAAAAAAAAAAAAAACAAGCTTGTTTAACTGAAAGTAAAGTTTTCACTGTTTTAAAAAGTAGAGTTGAGAGAAAGAGTCAAACTGAAGCGCAAAGAGCGAGGTGTTGAGGAGGGAACAGCCCCTTTCATATACGGAGTAATTTCTGTTGGTTTTAAGTTTTAATGTCGTTCCTTACTTTCAGCTAAAAAAACTTGTTTTTTTTTTTTATCTAATAATTGAGAAGTGCCTGAGTTAACAAACACCTTTGATGGTTAGTTTTATAGATTATGAGCGAGGATTCAATTCTGTTTATAGAAGAGTTTTAGCAAAGGTCTTATCCTTGTAAGGTATACCAGACAAATACATTAAACTGATTAGTGCAATGTACTAGAATAACACTGTTAAGGTTAAGGTAGGAAATTAGGTTAGCAGCTGGTTTTGCATTAAATCAGGAATTAAGCAGGATTGTGTGCTATCTCCCTTTATATAAATCATTTTGATGGACTTTATCTTAAGAAGCACAGGAAAGGCAATGGGAGACACGGAATCAAATGGGGATGAAAAACTCTCATGGACTTAGATTATGCCGATGATTTTAGCCTCATAGATGAGATTTGAGCAAAATCAATGTACTTCTAGAGGTTTTTCGAGTTCAGGGTGGTAGAATAGGTTTGAAAATTAAAGTTAAGAAAACTAAGTAGCTAAAGTTAGGAATGAACGAAGATAAAAACACGAAATTGGGTAATGAAAAGATTGATCAAGTGGAAAGCTTAAATTACCTTGGTAGTATTGCTAGTAGAGACGGTGGGAGGAGTGAAGATAGTAAAAGTTGAATAGCCAAGGCTCAGTGTGTTTTTCACGTTTAAAAAAATTTCGGAAGAACAGGAAGATAAGTTTGCAAAACAAAATTAGAATATTGGAAGGTACAGTGATGGCAGTGGTCAAATATGGTTTTTAAGCATGGGCGCTTCGAAAAACGGATGAATATTTACGAACTAACGGATGGATATTAACGAAATAACGGATGAAAAAGGGAGAAATTGCCTAAGGATTGTTCTGGGTGCCCGGCTGCCTGACCATATTTCAAACAGCAGGCTGTACGAAAAGTATGGTTCAATCTTACTTTCAAGGGCTAATGAGAGAAAGGATAAGATTCCCAGCGCAGGTTCTGCGGATGAATGATAACAGATTGCCGAAGATCGTCCTTTTTTGGCCAACCGTCTAGGGTTAAACGGAAAGCAGGTCGTCCGCGGTTGGGGTAGAATGATGTTATAAAGAAAGATTTAAGCGAAATGAGAAATTCCTTGGAGGGTGTAAAGAGGGAGGCTTTGAATAGATTGGGATGGAGGAGTGCAGGTAGTTGTGTTGGCCTCAGGCGGCTTGGGGCTGCGGTGAGTTGTTAGTAGTACTAGTATTATCACAAATGTAATAACAGGCAGCAATATCTTCACTGGAACAAAAAACAACTCGGATTAAAATAATACTTCAAAAAGGAAGGGAATATAAAGAGAAGCTAAATATACCGACGATGAGTCAGTTCTGCTTCCGTTCTCCAGTGTCGATAGAGGGCAGGTGAAAAGTTACAGCCTAGAACCTGGCTTGACTGGGGAGTCTTTGATCGTATATGTGAAAATGAAGTTACGGTTAGCTACAGTAGTTGCAAGAGTGCGGTCGCAAGACTTCTTTTGGTCCGATGGAAAGGCATGTATTTCAATATTTCTCTTTCTTATTCTTATTCGCATTTTTTATATGTCGAACTTATATATTTTAAGTTTTTAATATTTCGTCGTGCCACCATATATAACTTACTCCTTCCATGTATTTAGTTATTTGTTGTAGTTACTATTCGTTTTTATATTCTTATGTTTTTACTTATTCTATTCGTTTTACTATTCTTATGTTGCAGTTACTATTGTTGTAGTTACTATTCGTTTTAGCTTGACTGAATATGAACTTTAATCGCTATTCATTTTAGGTTTCAACTTTTCATCTGTAGTATTATTCTCACCCCAACTTGAGAAAAGAAGAGGATGGGTGAAAGGGATGTACTTACAATTTGAAAAAAATCTCAAAACATGGAAAACAAAGCAACGTCAAAAACCAAATATTAGAAAATGGATATGCTAAAGGATCTTTGAGAACCTTGATGAACACAAAAAATTAGGTTTTGTTGAAACATAAAATTCAAATTCTCAGGGCAGGACTTTTTACAATTATATATTCACTAAATATTATTTCGTGTATAACACTTTTACAATATAGCGTCATATGTAAACTTAAAACGGGCTGAAATAAATTCATATAATAAGTAAAACTTAGACGAACAGAAATCATAAATGAACGAAAAAAGCAAATGATACCTAGAAAAAAAAGAATTGAAATAAACATACATATTCAACTTAAAAATACCAGAGATTGCTAAGGATGAAAAGATCAATATGAACAGAAATAAAATGAATAGTCAATTCAAACTTAAAACCCAGAGAAGTTACCACAAGCAAGAGTGGTGCTAGAAGAATATATACTCCTGTAATAGGCTAAACAGACATATTAATATAACTTTTTTAGGGTCGTATTTAAGGGGGGAAGGGGCGAGAGACTTGTAAAACAAAAGGCCAAATACAGGGACGACTTTGTAGAACAGACGTAAATTGTCAAAGCATTTGTCTGTAAAGTTACAGAGGACGCCGTCAGCCTCATAAAGCATGTATAGGCCTAGGCTTCAAATTTCGAAATTCGAGGCTTCAATGTACAGGCTTCGAAATTATATAACTTTCCGTGAGAGATCCTTTAGATCAATACAAAGCGAAGGAAAGATTATCACCCAAATCCTTCATTCACTAGGAGGAATACTTTCTTTGGGTATTTTTAACAAGGTGTGAAATAGGGGTCGATACCTCCATGGTATTTATGTCAAAGTATTTCGTCCCAGAGCCAACTCACCTGAGGCAAACAAAGCTGTGAACACTCCCCCCAATATGTCCAAGGATTCACTATTTAATGGGGGGAACACTCCCCCCCCCCCAACATGTCCAAGGATTCACTCTTTAATGGGGGGGGGGAACACTCTCCCCAATATGTCCAAGGATTCACTCTTTAATCACTCCCAAGAAGTTACAATTGTCTTTAAATTCTTTCTTATGACCCATTCTCAAAGACCTCATTCAACCTCAATTCAACCTCATTCAAGGAAACTCTGAATTTCGCCCCAGTTTCCCGTTATTATAAGAACGATAAGGTTTCAACGTATTATCTGTTTTCAGGCCACTTGGTACGGAAGGAGCTGTCTTTTTTAATTCCTGGTTAAAATTATTGCCATTTTTAAGAGTCAAAAGTGACTAGAAGGCAATCACCACCCTTCCCACGTCCCTTTTTGCCACCCCTTTCCAAAGAAAAATGAAGTGGTTCTATTTTTTCTGAAGTCAGCATACTGGCTTGTTTCGTCTGAATTTTCAATGAATTCCTGAGCAACTTACTGAAAAATTGAAATGGACCAAGACTCAGTCGAAACCTTGCAAAGGCGTTAACGATATACCTTTTTTTTGTTTCTGCTCACAAATTTTCTCAGCAAATGTATAAATGGAATGCAGGACAGGATTAATAAATATAGTCTAGGCGTCTCCCGTGGGAAACTCCCCCCCCCCCCCAAACCCCCTGGATATTTCCGGATACTCCTTAGAAGGGAAATTGAAAGTTAAACTGACCTATTAAAGTCAGAGACAATGCTATAGCGTTGCCATAAGAGAGCCATAAGGGTTCAAAGTACTAATAATTACTTATTTTTTTCCCCAGAAGCACTTCGTATAAAAGGGTTGGTCGTATAAACTCCAAAGGCGGGCCATGGGGATTTTCGAGGGAATTTTGAGGGGAAAATTTTCCACAGGGGGGGGGGGTATTTCTACAGAGGGGAATTTTCAGGTTAGAATTTTCCGCGCGTTGGTGGGGGGGGGGTGAATTTCCACAGAGGCAATTTTCCAAGGGGGAGGGGGGAGAAACGCCGGACCCCGGTAAACAATCTTGCCAAGTTAAATTATTACACTGTGAATTGCAATTGTTAATAATTTATTACATAATGAACTGTCAAAATGAAATAATAAAAAAGAAATCACCATGCAACAGCAAAAACACATAAATAAACATACAACATAAAACAAAACAGATACAGAAAGGAAGACTGTTTTCCTACTTTAGTAATTAATATTGATCAGTACTTGACCCTACTCATCCATTCAATTACATAGGTCAAACAACATAGCCATACACAGTCAACCATAAAGAATAATCTATGGACAGGCAGTCGTGTCGTGTATGTATGAGTCGTCATTTAACAAATATTAAAAACAGTAAAAAAGACATATAATTCAGAGGCGACAACCCAACATAAGGGCTTATCAGGAGAATACCCACTTGCCTATAGGGTTTCGGCATTTTAAAACCTAAATCAGCGGTAAAACATCACAATAAACAAAAAAAAATGCGTACAAAAAGTAGGCTACTTGCTACGTATTGTTCCAAAAAGGGTTCCGACTTAATATATAAAATGCTCCCGTTTCTTCTGAGGTCAGTATACAGGTTTATTGTTTCTTAACTTTCGGTATAATTTCTGAACAACCTGCTAAAAAATTCAGATGTAACACAAGTTTCATGACCAAAATTTCCCACACGCGATAAAAGAACACGTTTTTGCACAGATATTTTCAGAAAACACGTAACACCTAACCACCTCTATATGTAAAATACTTAATTAAAATGTACCAGCATCGTAGTTTGTTTCACGAAAGTACCTAACTTCACTTATTGAGTGTGTTCTGAATACTACACAAGTACCGGGGGGATATTTCTGCGGAGGGAAATTTCCAGGTTGGGATTTTCCGCGGATTGGTGGTGGGAGGAGAATTTCCACAGAAGGAATTTTCCGGAGGGTGGGGGGGAGAAACGCCGGTCCCCGGTAAACAATCTCGCCAAGCTAAATTATTGCACTGTAAATTGTAACTGTTAATAATTTATTACATAAGAAACTGTCAAAATGAAACATGAATTTCGGATAAACATTCTTCAAAAACCTAAATCAGAAGTAAAACATCATAAAGAACCAGAAAAATTGCACACAATAATTAGGCTACTTGCTAAGTATTGTTCAAAAAATGGCTTAGACTTAATAGATAAAATGCCCCCATTTCTTCTGAGGTCAGTATACAGGTTTATTGATTCTGAACTTTCGATATAATCTCTGAACAACATGCTAGAAATTTCGGATGTAACACAAGTTTCATAGCCAAAATTTTCCACACGCGATAAAAGAACACGTTTTTGCTCAGATTTTTTCAGAAAACACGTGCCAATAGAAAACAGACTAGGTTTACAAAAAAAAATCACCACATTAAATTAGACCGCCTCCCTCCGTATGGCTGATCGAACCCGGCTCAGATTCTACCGGATACACGTGGTTTTTCTAAGTAGTGTAGGGAAAATGCGTAGAAAGAGCCAACTGCTGATGAAAGTCAGTTAATAAAATATGGTATGAGTGCCAAGAAAGGCTCAAGAAGTTACGCAATGAACAGGAACTAAACCAGGAAACGTGACTTCAAAAACACATGCTTCATTTGTGACAATTCAAACCTGTCTGCTTATAAAACGAAATCAGGTCCTGCTTCTTATTTAGCTGATATTTAAGTAATTACAGGGCAAACAAGATAAAAGACAGCCGGTGTGAATACAGACGTACAAATGCCTGTAGATTAGGAAATTACGAACATATTATAATATATTTGTAAATTATAGGTTGTATTGAGTGGGTTTTTCATTGTCTTGAAGAATATATATATATATATATATATATATATATATATATATATATATATATATATATATATATACCCCTTAATGGTATTTGTCCCCAACTTTAGTAAAAAAAAACAAAAAAACAAAACATTAGTTTACCTTTTCCTTGTTATTGTCATGCAGACACACGTACACAACGCAACACACCAACAATACCACATAATTATTTTTTCACTGTTATCAAACAGTTCGTGGTAACGAACTTTAGTAAGGAGCGATCCGGGTCAATAGTAACCAATGCTCTAAAAAATTGAATTTTGATATCATTAGCTACATCAAAATAATCGCATTTTAATGCTGATTTTAAATATATAAGTTTCATCAAGTTTAGTCTTACCCATCAAAAGTTACGAGCCTGAGAAAATTTGCCTTATTTAGGAAAATAGGGGGAAACGCCCCCTAAAAGTCGTAGGATCTTAACGAAAATGACACCATGAGATTCAGCGTATATGAGAACCCCACTGTAGAAGTTTCAAGCTCCTATCTACAAAAATGTGGAATTTTGTATTCTTTGCCAGAAGACAAATCACGGGTGCGTGTTTATTTGTTTGTTTGTTTGTTTTTTTCCCAGGGGTTATCGTATCGACCCAGTGGTCCTATAATGTCGCAAGAGGGCTCATTCTAACGGAAATGAAAAGTTCTAGTGCCCTTTTTAAGTGACAAAAAAAAATTGGAGGGCATCTAGGACCCCTCCCACGCTCATTTTTTCCCAAAGTCAACGGATCAAAATTTTGAGATAGCCATTTTGTTCAGCATAGTCGAAAACCATAATAGCTATGTCTTTGGGTATGACTTACTCCCCCACAGTCCCTGGGGGAGGGGCTGCAAGTTACAAACTTCGACCAGTGTTTACGTATAATAATGGTTATTGGGAAGTGTACAGACGTTTTCGGGGAGATTTTTTTGGTTTTGGGGGTAGGGTTGAGAGGAGGGGGCTATGTGGGAGGATCTTTCCTTGGAGAAATATGTCATGGGGGAAGAAAAATTCAATTGAAAGGGCGCAGGGCGCAGGACGAATCTGGTCACGTTAGAAAAAAAAGTCAAATTCAGAGCTTAATATACAATGCTGGGTGTTCGGAGCCTCTCTATTATGGAGTATAATTTGAAAATAACACAACTATACGAGCGATAAAACATATATACCACAACCATAACTCAACTAACGAAAGAACTGCTAAGAGATACCACAACTATACAGCGAAAACAGGTGAAAACTAACGGGAAAATAAACTAACTAAGCGGTGGAAGGGGCCCAGAGAACAAATATAATCATTTTCCAATTTTGAGCCTAACTTCCGCAAAGGAGTAATAATGTCAGAAGCCCCGAAATACCGCATTATTTTCTTTTCAAACAGTTCATGGTAGCGAACTGTAATAAGGAGCGCCCCAGCTTAACAGTAAACGAAACTCTAAAAAACGGAATTTTGATACCAATAGCTACATCAAAAGAATTGCATTTTAATGCTGGTTTTAAATATTTAAGTTTCATCAAGTTTAGTCTTACCCATCAAAAGTTACGAGCCTGAGAAAATTTGCGTCATTTTAGAAAATAGGGAGACGCATCCGTGATCTGCCTTCTGGCAAAAAATATAAAATTCCACATTTTTGTAGATAGGAGCTTGAAACTTCTACAGTAGGGTTCTCTGATACGCTGAATCTGATGGTGTGATTTTCGTTAAGATTTTATGACTTTCAGGGGGTGTTTATTTGTTTTTTTTGTTTTTTTCCCAGGGGTGATCGTATCGACCCAGTTGTCCTAGAGTATTGATGCTAAAATATACATCAAAAGAATCATATTTTCATGCTGATTTTAAATATGTAAGTTTCATCAAATTTAGTTTTTGTCATCAAAAGTTACGAGCATGAGAAAATTTGCCTTATTTTAGAAAATAGGGGGAAACACCCCCTATAAGTCACACAATCGTAATGCCCCGCTCTTTACGCTAAAGTTTGACTCTTTCTGTTAACTCTACATTTTAAAACAGTAAAAAACTTTAGCGTAAAGAGTGGGGCGTTGAGAAGGAAAAGCCCCTTTCATATACGGAGTAATTTCTGTTCGTTTTCAGTTTTAATGTCGCTCCTTACTTTCATTTAAAAAACTTGTTTTTTTATTTAATTTCTGAAAGTTTTTGAATCAATGCATGTTTTGATTTTGGCTCTCCGCAGAGGAATAATTAAAACGAAATTTGTATATTTATTTATTTTTGGCTAAATGGCTTTCTCATAATTTTGATCGAATGATTTTGAGAAAAAAAGAGCGGGGGAGGAAGCCTAGTTGCCCTCCGATTTTCGGTTAATTCAAAAGGCAACTAGAACTTTTAATTTTTTACAAATCTTTTTATAAGTAAAAGATATACGTAACTTATAAATTAGCTTACGTAAAGAACTTTTGTATTCTCATGTTTTTATTACATATACGAGGGTGGTTCGCCCCCTCGTCAGTACCTCGCTCTTTACACTAAAGCTTAAATTTTGTCCCAATTCATTAAGAATGACCCCTGAATCACAAAAGCCGCAGAATAAATGGTTGAAATTACGTAAAATACGAAATTAGCGTAAAGAGCGAGGTATTAGGAGGAGATGAGCCCCTCAAATGGGTAATAATTTCTGTTCGTTTTAAGTTTTAATGCTGCTCCTTACTTCCAGCTGAAAAAAACTTTTTCATATTTATTTTTTCATTGTTTTTTTAAGTAATGCTAGTAAATCCTGCGCTCCCTTCATGGACATTTTCTTCCCCCATGAAAAATTCCTCGATGGAAAGTTCCCCCAGCATATCCCCCTCTTGTCAACCCCTGCCTCCAACCAAAAAATTCTCCTGAAAACGCCTGTACACTTCCCAATAACCATTATTATATGTAAGCACTGGTCAAAGTTTTGAACTTGTAGCCCCTCCCACGGGGACTGTGGGGGTGCAAGTCGTCCCCAAAGACATTGTTATAAGGTTTTTCGACTAAGCAGAATAAAATGGCTATCTCAGAATTTTGATCCGTTGACTTTGGGAAAATAATTAGCGTGGGAGGGGGCCTAGGTTCCCTCCAATTTTTTTGGTCACTTAAAAAGGGCACTAGAACTTTTCATTTCCGTTAGAATGAGCCCTCTCGCAACATTCTAGCACAACCGGGTCGATACGATCACCCCTGGAAAAAAAAAACAAACAAATAAACACGCATCCGTGATCCGCCTTGTGGCAAAAAAATGCAAAATTCCACATTTTTGTAGACAGGAGCTTGAAACTTCTACAGTAGGGTTCTCTGATACGCTAAATCTGATGGTGTGATTTTCGTTAAGATTATAGGTATTATAGGGAACACACCATTAAGGGGACACACCAGTTCCCTTAATCACATATTTATGAGGTTCGTTAAAGAAGCAAGTTTACTCTATAATACCAATAGATTACATTCAGAAAGACGTTGGAAGAGCTGGAAATTCCCGAGGATTCGATTCAGAAAAGATGCTCGCGCACTTTGATTCCCATGGCGCAGCAGGCAGTGCTTAAGTACGTATTTAAACATTTTGATAAATCTCATTGTATATAAGTTATTTTTTTTCATGAGGGCAGTACAAGATTTCTCGAATAGGGAGTAACTTTTCAATAAACATACAAACCGTGCCTCAAGCATCGACTCAGGTATACACTAAAAGCCACTGATCTGCTATACCTTTATTCATCGATAACGTATTAATAATCATTTATTGTGATTTAATTAACTATAATTAACTTATGTTCCAATAAATATCAATTAAGTATTGAATAAATATTTAAAATAATAATTTGACATTGTGTAACTTTTCCCTGGTCGGTACCCTTTGAATTTACAAGGCAAAAGCATTAAGAGTGTGCATACTTTTTAAATTTCAATTGGCGCTGAGGAGAGATTATAAAAATAACTCGGTTGACTTGCCCATTTTAATGGCCCAGTGGTTTGAAGATAAAGACATCAATTCCCTCAATGATGTAGTTTTCTTCCATTCCTAGGACTCTGAATGAAACTTATTGGACAATTCGATTACTTGTAAGTAGAATAGCAGTGTAGACTTACTTGGAATGAAAGGTTGTGGAGAAACATCAGGAATCTTAACCCCAGCTTTACCCCCAGTAGCAACTTGTTTTGGCTTTTCACCCTTTCTTAGAGGCGAGGCTTCTATAGTTCTTGATGCTTCTCTTATCGTTTCTTCAATTTTTGACCTTCAAAACAATAAATTAAAATAAATAAAAAATTTTCAGTAATGATAAAACATCTTTCAGTGTTGGTATTGATTTGTCGCATTTATTTTATAGCATTTCTTACCTTGACGCTTACAATGATGGACCTTTCAAAATAACAAATGGAAAAAAAAAAATAATAGTAAGACATCAAACTTCAGAAATATTGGTTACTACCATTCATCCGGCAGCATATACGGTTATTATGGCACTTGGTATTTCGGAATTTTTTCCGAATTACCGGTGAATTCGGAAAAGAAAAAGAAAAATGAAGTATTTTTGACTAACGAACGGATGATTGGATCTTAATGAAATTCGATGTTTGGAAGGGTATCGTGTCTCAGAGCTCTTATTTTAAATCCCGATCCGGTGACATTGAGGAGAGTCAGGGGGGGGGACCAAAAATCTTGGAATACGCTTAGACTGGAGGGATTGAGATGAAACTTGGTGAGAAAAATAAGCAGGAGTCCTATTTACGTGATTGACATAACCGGAACGGGTCTGCTCTGTTTGGAGGAGTTGGGGGGGAGGGGTAACTCTAAAAAATCAGAAAAAAAGAAGTATTTTTAACTTACAAAGGGTGATCGGATCTTAATGAAATTTCAGACTTAGAAGGACCTCGAAACTCAGATCTCTTATTTTAAATTCCAACCGGATCCAGTGTCATTGGGGAGGGGGAACTTGGAAAACACTTAAAGTGGAGAGATCAGGATGAAACTTGGTGGGAAGAGTAAGCACAAGTCCATGATACATAACTGACATGACCGGACCGGATCCGCTCTCTTTGGTGGAGTTGGAGGGGGGGGGAGTAATTCGGAAAAATTAGAAAAAATGAGGTATTTGTAACTTACGAACGGGTGATCAGATCATAATGAACTTGATATTTAGAAGGATCTTGTGCTTTAGAACTCTCATTTTAAATCCCGACCAGATCCTGTGACATTGGGTGGAGTTGTAGGGGAAAACCGGGTGATTGGATCTTAATCGAACTTGATATATTGAAGAATCTTATGTCTCAGATGCTCGATTTTCAATTCGAATCAGATCCGGGGACATGGAGGGTTGGAGGGGAAAAACAGAAATCTTGAAACCGGAAATCTAGGAAAACCCTTAGAGTAGAGAAATTGGGATGAAACTTGATGGGAAGAATAAGCACAAGTTAAAGATAAAAGATTGGCATAATTGGAACGGATCCATTCTCTTTGGAGGAGCTGGGGGTTGTTAATTTGGAAAAATTTGAAATATTGATGTATTATTATGTCATTTGGTATTAAACAAGTGACATATAGAAATCGCATATTCTGACGGTCTATTTGTCTGTCTGTCGGCCCTGGTTTTGCTACTTTAGGCACTTCCAGGTAACCTAGGACGATGAAATTTGGGATGAAATACGACCAGATTAAATTAGAAACAGTCGTTTTCCCGATTTGACCATCTGGGGTCAAATCGAAAAGAAAAACAGACAAAATGAAGTATTTTTAACTTACGAACGGTTGATCAGATCTTAATGAAATTTGATGTTTGGAAGGATATCGTGTCTCTTAAACCCTGACCAGATCTGGTGACATTGTGGGGGGGGGGGAGGTGGGAGGGTGAAACCTAAAATCTTGGAAAACACTTAGAGTGGAGGGATCGGGATGAAACTTGGTGAGAAAAATAAGCAAAAGTCAAAGATACATGATTGACACAACCGGAACGAATCCGCTCTCTTTGGGGTAGTTGGGGGGGGGGGGGGTTAATTAAAAAATGAAGATCTCAATAAGATTTAATATTTAAAAGAATATCGTTCTCAAAGTTCTTATTTTAAATGCCGACCGGATCTGGTGACATGGGGGGAGTTTGGGGGGGGGGGGACCTAAAATCATGGATCGGGATGGAACTTGATGGGAGAAATAAGCAGAGGTCTTAGATACGTGGTTGACATAATTGGAACGTATCCGCTCTATTGGGGGGGGGGGGTAATTCTGAAAAATGAAGTATTTGTAACTTACGAAAGGGTAGCCCGTTCTCAATTAAATTTGATATTTAGAAGGATCTTGTCCTTTAAAGCTCTTATTTTAAATTCCGACCAGATCCTGGGACATTTGGGGAAACCGGAATTCTTGGAAAACGTGAAAAATGGAGTATTTTTATTTTACGAATAGGTGATCGGATCTTAATGAAACTTGATATATAGAAGGATCTTATGTCTCAGATGCTCCAAATTCCACCCGAATGGGATCCGGGGACCTAGGGGTTGGAGGAGGGAAACTGAAATCTTGGAAAACGCTTAGGGTGAAGAGATCGGGATAAAACTTGATGGAAAGGATAAGCACAAGTTTTGAATAAAACGAGATTGACATAATTGGAACGGATCCGTTCTCTTTGGAGGAGCTGGGGGGTGATAACTTGCCAAAAGTAGAAAAATTGAGATATTTTAACTTAAGAACAGGTGACTGGATCTTAATGAAATTTGATATTTAGAAGGAATTCATGTCTCAGAGCTCTTATTTCGAATCCCGACCAGATCTGTTGACATTGGAGGGAGTTGGAGGGGGAAATCGGAAATCTTGGAAAACGCTTATAGTGGAGGAATCGGGATAAAGCTTGGTGGATAGAATAAGCAAATGTTCTAGATACGTGATTGACGTAACCGTCTCTTTGGAGGAGATGGCGGGAGGGGTTCAGTAATTTGGCGAGTTTGGTGCTTCTGGACGTACTAGGACGATGAAAATCGGTAGGCATGTCAGGGAGCTGCACAAATTGACTTGATAAAGTCGTTTTCCCAGATAAGAAGACCTGGGGGGCTAAAGGGAGAAGAAAAATTTGAAAAAATTAGATATTTATTACTTACGAGTGGGTGATCGGATCTTAATGAATTTTGATATTTAGAAGGACATCGTGACTCAGAGCTCTTATTTTAAATCCTGACCGGCATTAAGCCGCTGATTCTCCTTTTAAATCAACCTATTGATTCTTAGAATTTTGTTCAAATCCCCACCGGATCTGTTGACATGGGTGGAGTTGGAGGGGGAGACCGGAAATCTTGGAAAACGCTTATAAATGCCGTAGATACGTGATTGACATAACCTGACTCGATTCACTCTCTTTGGGGGATTTAGGGGGTGGGGTTCAGTGCTTTGGCGAGTTTGGTGCTTCTGGACGTGCTAGGACAATGAAAATTAGTAGGCGTGTCAGGGAGCTGCACAAATTGATTTGAAAAATTCATTTTCCCCGATTCGACCATCAGGGGGGGGGGCTGAAAGTAGAGGAAAAATTAGAAAAATTGAGGTATTTTTAACTTGCGAGTTGGTGATCGGATCTTAATGAATTTTAATATTTAGTAAGACATCGCGACTCAGAGCTCTTATATTAAATCCCGACCGGCATTAAGCCTCTGATTTTCCTTTTAAAGCAATCTATTGATTCTTAGAATTTTTCTAGAGCTCATACCACATGAGCTCTTGGCTCTTCCGACCTCGTCACAAGTGCCATATGAACTCTCAGCTCTTGTTTGTTTTACATAATAAGTGAGAAAATACTGAAATACAATATACACTTTAAATCCACATTTTTAGAACAAAACTTTATGACTAAGGAACGTTTAAGTCAATTTAAAAAAAAACAAAAACAAAAAACAATGGCGTTATAAACACTTCATAATACGAATTTTTAATTTTCAAATAAACATTTACTATTAAGATGAATCCGAAACTCTAAAAAAACCACTTTGATAATAATAGATAGATAAAAGAATTGAATTTTTATGCTGATACAAATATGTAAAGCTCAATAAGGTTAATGTAACAGTAGAGAGACTTGACGTAGAGAAGGAAGTTTCCGCGTATGAGCTCTCCAGGCGAAATTCTTTTTAATGTCCAAATAAACGTTTACTATTACGATAAACTCAAAACACTAAAAAACAGAGCTTTGATAACAGTAGATAGATAAAAATAACTGAAGTTTTATGCTGATTCAAAATATATGAGGTTCATTAAGTTAAATGTAAACCAACAAAAGTTGTGAGCCTGAGAAAAGCTGCCCAATTTTAAAAAAACGGAGAAAACACCCCAAAACCGTCACGAAATCTTAAAGAAAAATACAAGATCAGATTCAGCGTATCAGAGAAGAGAACACTTCTGCAAAGGTGTCAACCGCCTATATACAAAAATGTGGAATTTTGCATTTTTTCGAGAAGAAAGATCACGGGTGCGTGTTTATTCGTTTATTTCTTTTTTCTCCCAGGAGGGGGGATCGTATCAAACCAATGATCATAGGAGATCGAGAAGGGGCTCGTTTGATTGGAAATCAATAGTTCTAATGATATTTTTAAGTGTGACCAAAAAGATTGGATGACAGCTAGCCAAACCCAAATACACCCTTTTCCCCGAATTCATCGATCAAAATTTTGAGATAATCATTTTTTTTCAGCATAGTTAAAAAGTACTTTAAATATGCCTTTGGGAATAACAAAACCCCTTATAGCCCCAGGGAAATGGGCTGTAATATTCGAAATTTATCCACTATTTACATATAGTATTTGTTATTGGCAATTATACAGACATTTCCTCTGTTTTTTGGGATGGGGTAATTTTCTTCTTGGAAGGATTTTCCACAGTGATCATTTGCCGTAGAGAGGGAAGTTTCCGCGGGCGAGCTCTCCAAGGAAAATTTTAGATTAGGAGAATTCGCCAGAATTCCTGTACGAAATTCTTTTTATTTGTCTTATTTTGTCTTTGCCGACTAAATTTAACATAGGGAGATTTTCCGAGGGAACTCTCCATAACCTAACCTAAACCTAACCTAAAATTTTCCCTAAACCTAGGGAAAATTTCGGTGAGGTTGAAATAGCCTTGAGGATTTTTACACGGGGGGGGGGGGATTTTTCACAGAAGAAATTCTCCATGGCTGGGGGATTTCCAGAAAAAAATTTCCGCAGAAGGTGGATTTCCGACATGATTTGAAAAACCTTTTAAAAGTTTTAAAATACTTTAGCGTGTGAAGCGAAATTTTGAGGAGGCGGAAGCCCCCTCATATAAGGAACAAGTTCTGCTCGTTTTAAGTTTTAATATCCCTCTTTACTATCAGTTGAAAAAAAAATCTGTTTTTATTCATTTAATTCTTTAAGAATCCAGAGGCTTTTTTCACCAGAAAGTATTTCGTTTTTTTTTTCTTATCACATGACAACTAAGAGTTTATACCCATTAGGCATGATCTGGAAAAAGTCCAGCAGGAAAATTTTGTTTTGGTTGAACTAAATCCTTAAAATGAACATTTCATAAACTTATGCATGTGCCATTGCGTCTGCAGTAAATCACAAGGCGTTATGTGACTCTTTTTGTCAATAACAAAATAAATTGATAATATTTTAAAAAAAAACTTATTTTTTATAAAGACATTTAATGACAATAAATACTTTTTCAATACTAATAATGACCTGATAATTAAACAATGGTTTATGAAGATAGACATGTTAAATTAACCGAGGGTAATCTGTGTTTCTGTATTTCATTTTGGCTTTAAGGTGATTCAGAACTTCCGTTTTCTTCCAAATTCAGTATATTTCCTTCTCCTCTTCGCTATACATACCTTTTTTAATTCACTATATTTCCTTTCCTAGAATAATCATAAAAAAGCCGAGTTTTTTCTTGCGGGAGTAACGGCCAAAGTTGAAACTTAAAACAAACCAAAATTATTAGTCGAAGATTACTCAAGACGTATCTGCAAAACCAGCTCAAATAAACTAACTCGTGACATTTTCCAGCACCCGAAAAATTCTAAAATTAGACATGACTAGCCACTAGACAATTTTATTCAAGACATGTTTTTAAATTTTCGGCTACTATGGCCTGTGGTTCGCTCTTAACAAGATCACAGCCATTGCTGCAACGTGATAAAACAGATGGAATTTTCAAATTTTGAAAAAAAAAAAAAAAATCAAGCCAGTCACTTCGCGAGGGCTAGACATACACTTTTTTCGTAGGAGCGACTGCTCGTTCATAACACCCGAAAGCAATTTTCAGTTTTTCACTCTCCTGTAGAACTTCTAACATACCACATACCACGTTTTGAATTACCGCAGTAGATTTGCATTGATGTCTAGATGAAGTAATAAAAAAAAAATAAGGAAATCAAATAAAAATGGTTCATTTACATTTCACAAATCCCAAAAAAGTCTCTGTATAGTGGTCAACAACCGGTACTCAAAGGTAAACACCAAATAAATGACGTCACAAAGAGACTTTTGGAGCTTCAGCTTCCGTGGTCATGGTAGTCAGTCACTAGTTAAAGTCTATTGAACTTAAGAAAAGAAAAACTATGCCTACCATGACAAAAAGAAAAACTAATATAACGGAGCCAGCCGAATAGCTTCAGATTTAGCTATAGCTGCTACAGAATATGAGTCCCGCCACATTCAGATGAATGCCGAAGAAAAAAAAAATTATACGCCCACCTTTCTGCTGACTGTATAGTCATGTGATACATTGTAGTAGCACAATGGACTGATCTGTACTTGGCAATAAGAGGGCCAGGGTTTCTTCCCAGCTGTTACGGGGCCTGGAAATGCATCGAGATTATGCATTAGCTCCTCTAAGTTATCAAACAAGAAGAAGAAGAAAAAGTTTACCAAGACGGTGGATCTTTAGTCTCGTGTCTAGTTAGCTAGAGCCACCGTTAGCTTTTCAGAAAAGTACTTATGCATTCGACAAATGCAGGTCAGCTTCTTTAGGGCAGTAACTAAAAAAAGTAACAGACCGACGCTCCAGTATGATGGAATTCTTTTCCGATTATGCTAAGAAGACTTCTTGAGCTGGTAGGTCACATCTATTCAGCCTTAGCATGTTTCGGTTAGGAGTAGTTACTGGACCAAGAATTAGAGTCACTTGAAGCTGTGACTAAGGTTTTGCGATACTTTGAAAAAATCACACTGGAGGATTCAGTAGAGGGTATCCTTTCTAAAGTCCTTCCACCCATGACGTTTCTGAGGCAAAAACAAATTCTGCATGGATAGTTGTGACTTTTGTATCCTTTCAAAATTCCTTTTAAGTCCTTCTAAAGTCCTTTAAAGAGGTTATCATTTCTAAACACCTTTAAAAGAGGTATCATTTCTAAAGTCCTTTCACTCATGACGTTTCTGAGGAAAAAAAGACATTTCGGCATGGATAGTTGTGACTTTTGTATCCTTTCTAAGTCTTTCTAAAGTCCTTTATATAGGGCATCCTTTCTAAAGTCCTTCCACTCATGACGTTTCTGAGGCGAAAAAAGACATTTCAGCATGGATAGTTGTGACTTTTGTATCCTTTCTAAGTCCTTTAAAGAAGGTATCCTTTACAAAGTCCTTCTAAAGTCCTTTGAAGAAGGTATCCTTTCTAAAGTTCTTCTACTCATGACGTTTCTGAGGCAAACAAAGACATTTCAGCACGGATAGTTTTGACTTTTGTGCAGTTTCAGAACGGAAAATATGTTTGACAGAATATACGAAACAGCGATTTCGTCCAAATGAAATATGGACATCAACTGGTTAAGGGTGCTATAGAGAGATAGATAGATATATTTATTCACATGAAAGCCCAATTGGGCCATGGTGACATACATAAAACAAGCGAAATATCCACTCTGACTCCAAGAAACTACTATACTACCAAGATACTGCGACTCACTATGTAACTCTTGTTCGATTTAAACTAAGTTAGGAGCTGGATTTGAGTTATTGTTCTGGATACAAAGATTTTGCCTACAGTTAAAGTAGCGATAGACCTAAAAGAGTCCGACATCTAATGTTGGTTCTTTCTGGCTCTAGCGTTATGCGAATGTACAAGTTTAGAGACAAGGACGTACGAATAAGGGGGGGGTCCTCGTCCCCCATGGAATCCTTATTCAAATTATCAAACAAATTGTTTTCCCATTAAATTATCAAATAATTTTTTTTTCATTATGAGCCCCTCCCGAAATTCCTTTTTATTATCCTCCCAACCCACGAAAAAAAAACTGTGTATGTGTTTGTTCAGAGACTCTAGAATCTAGACCGTTGGTTTTCTGAAAAAGCCTTTAAAACAAGAAAGTTCAGAAAATCTTTGAACTAGCAATTGTTGTGCCTTCAGGAAAGCTCTCGTCCAAAGCTGGGCAACTGTTCAGCAGTCTAAGGCAACTCTTAAAGCCGAAACTATTGACAGGTTATTATTTTTATGTGCATCAAATTGATGATTTTAACAGTGGAAAGAGTTGTTTGAATAACGTGACTTTGGGTTTTTAAATCAGCATAGAGTTGCTAGGATTGTATCGACACCTTTGGGAAGTATCTAATCGAATATCGATACCAATATTTTTTAAGTATTTTCCAGTTCCTCTTCAGCTATTGAAAACAATATGAGAGAATCTTGTTATAGAGGTTACTCGCCAGCCGGGCGCCAAATTTAAATCTGGACAGTAACAGAGAGGAAACGAAACGTCTTAGTTAGACTTGACTGTTTGGAATGGATCCATAAATCAGTCTTTATTCTAGGTGGGTTAGAGAGTCAAGTAGCGGATTCACTTTTTACTAATCATCTTAACAAAGAGTAGCCTCTGCTTTACTAGCTTATGACCAGAATGGTCAATTTTGACGGACTTCCTCATCATTGGTGGCATTAATTGAATTAACGTATAATTTTCACTAATCTAGTTCTTCCTTTGACAAGGAATCGCGAATAACACCTTCATTTAAGCACCTATAGGCAGATTTTCCTTTCGCGTAACTTTTGAAATAAAAAAATCATGTAGGCTATTGTTTTTACTTTTTGCACATTTTTTTACACTTTGGAAAAAGTTTAGGCTATATAAATCTATTTGAGTTTGTTGAATAAAAAGTAATAGATAGGAGATGAAAGCAGATTTTTGTTGATACGACCAGCATTTTGGGAAAAAATATTGGTTTGGAATTTTATGCTTTTTTCTTTTTACTAAAAACTCATTTCGATTTCCTTCATTTTGCTTGCTCAAAGTTGTGTAAATTGCTGCAAAGAGTTAAATTTCGGAAGAACCGATATACCTTCTGTAAGCTATAATTGTTGAAGTAAGTCCCACTGTGTCAGCACAAACCGACTGAAAGCAAAAAAAAAGTAAATATAAATTCAGAAAATGTCTTGCTTATAACTTTATTCATCCAATTTTTCCTACTAATTAGCGGTTATTTCGGTGACCAATAAGAAGCAAGTACTAATTGCAAAATCTCACTGATAAGCTAATATTCCCGCTACAAATCTCCAAGCACTAGCATCACCAGCGTTGCCACCAGCACTTTGAGGTCAATTGTACCGGTTTCCTCAACCCCAGTTTCGATTCCAAACACAAAAGCACTGGAATAAAGCAAAAAGTAAGTAACCCTTTCTTTCACTCATATCAATCATTCTCCCCTGCTCAAAACTATATGTCATGTGTTCACTACAGCTTTTTCAGGCAAAGTCGGCAGAATAGAAACAGCTTTTGTTCTTCGAAAAATAATTTTTTCTTGAATAAGACACTTCAAATGGGCCTGATTTGCTTATAAAGTATCAATGGAGACTGAGAGTGCCTCAAAATGTAAAAAATAACGAGCGACTTTGACTGAAAAAGCTATAATGAAGACATACCATGAACTGTCAAAACGTTCTGCATTGTAAACAAGCCTCTAAACTGTATAAAGGCGGAACAATTTTACCGCACTGGCAACGCTGTACATCACTAGGATTTGTCGAATCTCTTAAAAATTGAGTTAGAAAAAAGATAGATTCACCTTTAGAAACAAATAAGGAAAGCATGATTAAGAACATATAATTTAAAAATTGCGTGTAATTTATCTCTGAATGTAGGGACACGACCGAAACACATTAACGTTTGAGCAAAATAAAGTTAAACCAATAGATGTAAAATATAGAGTAGGGTTTTCACGTTTTTCTTTTTCAAAAGTATCATCCCCAAACGTATTTATCAGGAAAAAAATAAAATATAATAAATATATAATAAAAATATAATAAATGTATAACAAATTATCAGGAAATAAAAGGGAGTTGATGCCTGACATCAGTTTTATTGCCCTATTAAAAAAAATTAGTGTTTACGAAAAAAACATTAGCGCAAAAAAAAAAAAAAAAAAAATAGGGTTTATGAAAAAAGTAAATTCAGCTGCGGAAACAATTTTGCTGCCTGATTAAAAAAAAGTCCAATTTTAAACAGCCTATTGGGTAGATTTTGATTTTTTTCATAAAATTCAAAAATCTGTAGAACATCGGGCAATTTTAGAAGAGCCAAGGTCATCAGAATAAAAACATTTTAAGTGCCTGGGCACATGTTAGATGTATTCATAACCTATAATGTGTCCAAACGGAAATAAGGACGTCTTTAAATAGCATAGGAAAAAGTCGCATTAAAAGAGTTGGAAAAAGTAGGAAATTCATGGGGAAGAGTAATGAATGACACCGATGGCAGAAGAGGCAGGAGTAGGATGGAGCAGGTGTGTTGGCCTCATGCACCTTAGAAGTGGGAAAAGCAGTCAGAACTGTAGTAGAACTAGCACTTAAAGCACCTAGTTTATATAAGATGATATTAATAGAATAGCACATTAAGACAGCTTCAAGGAGTATGGGCTAAAACATGCAGGTTACGAAAATACATTAGTAGAGTCATTGATGTCGGTATAAAAGTAAAAAAAGAAACAAAAGGTAAATAATAGGGCATTAGACTTTACAATCCCTACCGACGGTGCTGATCTCCGTTTTTCAGCCCTTCAGTCAGGAAGTGCAATGGGGGGTTGGGGGCCAACCATACTGTGGTTTTGCACAGCCTTCCTGTTTACCTTCCCCAGTTTTCTCCAGGGACCTATTTAGAGCTGGGTCGACTCTGGCTGAACTTACAGAGTCAAACCACTGACCTCCGTCCCAAACTAAATAATTGCGTACACTAGGATTCGAACATTCGCCCTCTCAGACAAAGGATCCTGAATCCAGGCCACCAGCCAACTCGGCCAGGACGGCTCGAAAAAGGCACCCCCACAGCCCAAAATGACTATGTTTTAGGGAATGTACTTGAAATTACTAGGAATTATCTTTGTAAATGAGGGGTTTTATCTGAACCCCAACCTCAGTGAAATTCTCTGAAATTCCAACCTCAATGAAATAAAATCGATTTATAAATGTCTCCAAAAGTCTTAAACGTCTCGTATCCAGCACTAAGAAACATATGGTTTTAACAGGATCTTTTTGTTCGCTAAAAGCTGCAACTGCGACCGCGCAATACCTATCTTGAAGCATGCCAACAAGTTCAAGGGAGTTCAACCTGGCAATCCAATGTCACATAGCAAAGCCTAGGTTAATTTTAAGGTTAAAGTCAAGGTTAAGAAGGGGTGGAAAAGACGGATGTGTTCATAGCCTCAACCAACAACGAATTCTTTGCTTGACCTTGCATTTGATGACATCCATTCCAAACAAGATGAAGATTTGGACTACATTTTTCAGGGGAGGGAGGGGATCCAAACAACTACAATACAAAGTTAAT
Organism: Artemia franciscana; assembly: GCF_032884065.1. Classification (NCBI taxonomy): domain Eukaryota; kingdom Metazoa; phylum Arthropoda; class Branchiopoda; order Anostraca; family Artemiidae; genus Artemia; species Artemia franciscana. The sequence continues at coordinate 2,142,439 of NC_088868.1, forward strand.
TATGCTGCAAATTAACATTTTATAAATATAACGTCCAATCAAGAGATTTCAGGGAAGGGGGCCATGGGCCAAGACCCCCTGCATACATATCTGATTAGCAAAGAGAAGTAAGCAATGGAAAGGTTTTGTTTCCCTGAAACAAGCGCTGTGCGACCTTTAAAACTGGACTATATCATCAACTTCAAGCAAACTTCTAGTTTCCCCATGAAGAGTTGACAGTCCCAAAAACTGCTCAACTTTTGAGCACCTGTGATTTGAAGCTAAAGGGTTGCATTACAAATAACAGCAGATATTGCACAACGGTTTGTAAGAGCTGGAGGATTCAAGGGGCCCTTTTTATATCTCGAATCATAGAATAAAATCGTATATAACCTCCCCCTCCTACTACCAAGGAAAACATCCCCTCGAAAAGATACACCCCAGTGGAAAATCCCCCCTCGTAAAATACCCGCGTGGAGAATAAGGGTTTCCAAATTCGAGAATTTTATTTGAGTTTGGTTTTTTTTTTTTCCGTAGGGAGAAAGATTTTCGGTACTTGTGTATTATACCTTAGCGCGACACAAGAGAAAGACAAGTGACAGAATAGATGGGAAATATATAATTTGGTTTATATATTTGCACATAAGGGGGGGGGATACAGCATTTAGACAGTTTAAAGTCAGAAAACAATTCTTACTTCATAATATGCAGAATAATTGCACATAACACATTTCGCACGCATACCCGCTATAATTTACCCCCCCCCCAATGTGCAAATATAGAGCTCAAATTAATATTTAAAGTAACGAAGAAACTAATGACGGAACCGGTTTGTTCTCCAGTTATACACATCATGAACTTGAATGAGTGGCGTATAATACACAAGTACCGAAGTCAAACAGTTCGTGGTAACGAACTGTAGTAAGGAGCAACCCGGCTCAATAGTAACCAAAACTCTAAAAAATGGCATTTTGATACCAATAGCTACATCAAAAGAATCGCATTTTAATTCTGATTTTAAATATATAAGTTTCATCAAGTTTAGTCTTACCCATCAAAAGTTACGAGCCTGAGAAAATTTGCGTTATTTTAGAAAATAGGGGGAAACACCCCCTAAAAGTCACAGAATCTTAACGAAAATTACACCATCAGATTCAGCGTATCAGAGAACCCTACTGTAGAAGTTCCTATCTACAATGATCGAAAACGATCATAATTTATGATCGTTTGTATGTAATAACGGGAAATCTAGATCTCTTTTCATGAAAGATTAAATAAAAAAAAAAGATGTTTTTTCAACTGAAAGTAAGGAGCGACATTAAAACTTAAGACGAATATGAAAGGGGCTGCTTCCTCATCAACGCCCCGCTCTTTACGCAAATTTTTTTTACTGTTTTAAAAAGAAGAGTTGAGAGAAAGAGTCAAACTTTAGCGCAAAGAGCGGGGCGTTGATGGAAGCAGCCCTTTTCATATACGAAGTAATTTCTGTTCGTTTTATGTTTTAATGTCGCTCCTTACTTTCAGCTGAAAAAACTTGTTTTTTTTTTAAATTTAATCTTTCAAGAAAAGAGATCTAGATTTCCCGTTATTACATACAAACGATCATAAATTAAATTAAAAAAAAAAAACCTTTTTCCAACTCCAACTAAAAGTAAGGAGCCACATGAAAGCTTAAAACGAACAGAAATTATTACGTAAATGTAGAAGTTGCCTCTTTCACAAGAATTTGCTCTGTACGCTAAAGTTTTGACTTTTTGTCCTAATTCTTTAAGAATGATTTCTGAAACACAGTGGCCGTTCAACTAGAACCATAAGCGTTGTTCTAATGTTCTGAAAAAAATTAAGGTAAAGAGCGAGGTCTTGAGAAGGATGCAACTCTTTCATATAAGTAATAATTTCTGTTCGTTTTAAGGTTTGAGGTTGCCCCTTACTTTTATTTGAAAAACTTTTTTTTTTTACTTAACAACCTACAGATAGTATTTGTTAATGGGAAACATAGGGAACACGTTTTTTAAAGAAAAGTAAAGACCTTGATTAAACTAAAAATGAGCAGATTTTTCAGTGAACTTTCCCTAAAATAATATAGTGAAGAATCCGGAAGTTCATTATTTTGTGAATGACCCAAAAACGTAATTTGTTTTTTTTTCTGTATAAATATGCAAGTTTCAATTATATAATTTTTGTAATTCTAATGATGTCGATCACTATAAGTGTGATCAAAATACCTGGACTTTTTTTTGTTTGTTGTTTTTTCCACTGTCTAAATAAATGGATTTATCCCCATTGGAAATGTTTGTTCATTTTAAATGTTACTTTAACAAATAAAGAAGTATTTGGACTATAAGAAATAAATATCAGAATATGTATATCAAACTGACAATAAACGGTTATTATTTTTTTTAGTGAAGCGCAAATTATATTCTGGTCTTGAAAAGACATTGGTGCTGCCAGGCATACTCATTTTGAGTTTGACTAGGTTATCTGTTGTAATTTCTCTTAGTTTTGGGTTTCATTTGTTTATTAATGGTGATTTGGGGTAGTTTTACACTTGGTAGATAAGAAAAACAAACTAGAAGAATTTGACAACGCTTTCATCCGTAAAAAATTGAACAATAAGAATTGGTTTGTTCCCAAAGCCAACTATACTTTCACGTGCAACGGATATTTTACACAGGGGAGGGGGGTAAGCGCTGGCCATCACATTGAGTATGGGTTGCTCTTTCCTTGCATTATTACAGGTCTTTACTGGCAAACAGATGATAAAAAATAAGTGACTTGGTGCGTACAAGTGTTTTTTTTTTTTGGGGGGGGGGGGAATCATTTTTTTCAATAATTTAAATAAGAGGTACCTATAAATTCAAAAAAAAACATTTGATTTAAATTCTGAAAAGAATAACTAAATTAGAGCATAAAAATAGTAAAAATACTGTAACTTCAAACGCTTAGAAGACGAGTGTCATACAATAGATAAGTTAAGTCAAAAATGTACATTTGCCAAGCGTAAAATTTTAACCTCTAATCTGGAACACAGCTACGGACGAAATTTAGCAAATTTCATTTAAGATTTCGAAATATATATTTCGAAGATTATTTTCCAAAAGAGTTAATTTAGATTAGTAATATATTTTCATAATACAATCTTACAACTACTTAAGAGAGGCCAAATAATCGAGCCTTTTAAAAACCTGACTTTTTCATTGTTTCTGCTCTGCAAAATTTAAGTCAATATAAAGAAAGAAAAGTAAATTTCACCTGATTAGTTATCCATCATAAAATTTAGGTCAGTAAAAAGAAAAAAAAAACTTTCTGAAACACAAGTTTTTTTTACAGGCAATCCTTCTATTTCTCTACATCTTCGTAGTAATGACGATACAAACATTTTAAAGATTATATTGATAGAATCAGGGGAAATCATAAAGAGAATTTTCATAGGGAGAGATAATAAAATCTCTTTGGCGGAGGGAATAATATATAAACAAATTTTATTTGATAATTAAACTGAAAAAGATGGAGAAATACGAGAAAATCTAAAATTCCATCGACTGCCCCGCCCCGAGCCCTCCCCCCCGGCATACGTCATTCAGAAGATTAGATTTATTTTCGTTCTTTTACGAGTGAGGGCAAAGCAAATATTTTACTTTTTATTCCAGTGATTGAAAATATTTTTACATTGATTTAAATTAAAGGAAGGAAATAATACCCTTTTTAGTACCAGTTTGAGTTACCTCAAAATATTGTCCTTAAATTAAGTCGGTCTCAGACACAATTGTCTTTACATTAAATCCATTTCAGTCACATTTTCAGGGCATTCCCGCAAAAAATAAAAAAAAAATGAAAAAATCCTATGTACCTCCCTGATTCTTACGTATAAAATTTAAGACAGATTGATTGGTAAAACCAGAATCCATCTCACTCTAAAATATAGCCACCCCTCTAATAAATAATGACGAAATAATTCGTCACCCCTCTTACATACTATCCATCTGCCAAATTTCGGATTTACTTATGAATAAAACAAAAATACAGTTAAGTCTTTTAACAATCTCAAAATCCTCAGAATTCTTCTCAGAATCGTAATTCATTATTCTGACGATTCTTAAAAATGTCTAATGACTTTAAACTGGATCTTGGGTTTATTCAAAGTAAAACAATCTAAAATCTGAATTTTGATAGATATGACTGTATACAAGACTGGTGACGAATTCTGAATATAGAATTTCCTTCTAAATAACTTTCGAACAATTTTCAAATGGCGGTCTATAAGTCATCTGCCAATCTCCTGAATTTTCTGAATGAGCTGAATTTTCTTTCTAATACGTTTAGTTTTTGCCCCTTGCTTCTTCTTACTTTTGAAACCAAATTGAATAAACATCAAGGCCGTATCCAGATTGAGCGAGGGGGGCTGTTTACCAGGTTTGAATCCCTTCCTATAAAATTTTTATCCGACTCGTAAAAACGTAACAACAATGCATATAAACAAACTTTTGAGTCATTTTGTATAGTTTTATCCCCCCCCCCCCCAAAAAAAATGTAACCTCCAGAACAAAAATCCTGGATACGCCCTTGCTTATCATCGCGAAGAACAAGAAGTAAAAAATTGTGGAGAAATTTTTATATCTAATTATTTTTTCTGATATCTTTAGACTTTATTTGAAACAAAAGATTATTTAAATTATTAAGTAAATTGATTGTAAATTATTTCAATTATGCAAAGTTTTTAAGACTAAATAATTTAAGAATAGACGTTATGTTGCTTTGTCAAATTCGACGGCATTCTTTATGCAAGGAAGGAATTGGAGATGACCAAACAGAAACACAGAGAACAAAAATTAATTATGACCGAGTTAGACAATAGGCTACCGTTTTACAAATTTTATTGTCATCATTTGTAATAAAAGAACGAGAGAGAAAAAAAAACTCTCAAGTTCAATGACATACGTCTTTTCACTGAGACTGTCAAATATATACCATGACCAGACAAGATAGAGAGAAGAGTGTAACAAGCAAACCCTACAACCCGAAATACCCGAAACTCAAGTTTAGTTTTTTAAACTGGTATTGTGGAGGCGGCATTTTCAAAATGGATTAAAGAGAAAATGTTGCAAGAATATTCATAAAAATCTCTCAGTCACAATGTGTAAATTGACGAGACAAGACCTCTTCAGCCTATTGGCTATTATAAATGCTGTTGTATATTTAGTGTCCATATACTACGAGCTAAGCTCTTTACATGCCAAAAAATCAAAATTTAATATAACAATGAGTTTGACCAATACGAGCCTGCTTGGGATTTTACTAAAAATGGAAAGGCTATCGGAATCCAGTTCCTGCTTATCATTAAGTGAAAATGGACTTTGTACAGATGAAGAGCTACCATTACCTTTCTTATCTGAGCCAGAGTCAGATGACGATGAAATCGAACCCGTCATAGAAGAATTTGAAACGACAGAAAATAAATCTTTTACAATTAGTGGAATGCTAAGGACCAATTACCCCATTGAAAAAGTGCTGTTTTAAGTTATACAAGGCTGTGATCTAAGTTTAAGGTAGTTTTGTCTTAATGACTGAACTTGTTTATTGCTACCTCGAGTGTTTTAGTATGAACTGTCGTGCCCCTGTCAGTTGATGGTGATATTAGCCTATTTTTACTTTATTTATAACGTTTCAAATTAAATTCGTGTCGATTTCGTACTCTTATTATTTGACATATTGGGTTCACTTATAGCTTGATGGTGCCTTGTCTTACACATTCTTTCTACCTTTCCCCCTCCTTGTAAATATTCAGTAAGTTCATTTAATACGATAAATAAGGAAAATACCTTCTGACCTCCGCGCTTTTTCGAAAGTAACGCCACTCTAAGCAGAAACCTTGGTAAGGCGGGAAATGTTTTGGACCAGGCAAGAACTCAACATTTTGTATAATCTTTCTTACAATTTGTTCATTTTAAAGTAATTTATCAATTTTTGTCTTTTCTTTCAAAAATTGCTCTCCTCAAATTTCCTGGCTCGTTACTTGGTTTCAAGCAGGTCTAACGGAAAAGTTCATTTTGATCGAATTTAACTTGGTTTTAGATTTTTAGCCTTTAGGAGAGGGGGGAGTAATGGTCAATCAAGGATGGTCCCAGCACTAAGTAAGCCGTTTATACCATAAACAATTAAGTTGACTAGATTATGATACTTTCCTTTCTTAGCTGTCCTAAAGGTAACTTAATGGGAGTCTAAGCGGCAAGAAGGGCAGTGGAGCCAAAATAATTTCCTGGTTGAGCACCGTTGTAAGAATGCTTAGCGCCATGAGCACCAATTCCAGCAATTACCGAAGAGAACAACTTCCATCCAAACTAAGTTCTATCTACTGGTAAGTGTATTTCAGTTATAATTAATGTAGTATTTCTAAGACCATCCAAAGGGGTCACCATGTTTGCCGCACAATTCAGGCAAACTTGCCAAAGTTCCGCCACGTTTCCCGTACTGTTGCCACGCTTGGCCCATGTCATCTGGTGTGTGATTTCTGTAAGTTGGTCATCACTCGAAACATCCGATGCTTTATTTCCTACTACTAACAACTCCCCGCATCAACGAGCCGCCTGAGGCCAACACTGCCACAAATGTTCCACCTCCTTTTTACACCCTCCCAGGAAGTTCCCATTTCTCTTAAATATCCCGTTACGGCATCCTCCCATCCCAATCGAGGACGACATTCTTTCCGGTTAGACCTAGACGGTTGGCCAAGAGGACAATCTGCCATCTTTCATCCGTAGAACGTGTCCTAGCCATCTCAACCTTTCATACATAATCTACGCCCACGAAAGTTTTTCATCCCTATTTGATTCTGTGTTCTCCCATTGCCGTTCGTGTGCTCCTGAAGAGAAAATCCATCAAAATGATCCATATTAATGGGGATTTCTTGCCTGATTTCAAATTTGAAAATTGACTTTCTATTCTGATCTCGCTTGAGTACTTCCATAGTAAAAAAAAAAAAATAAGACTATCAGGTTTGAAAAAGGCGAGGTTATCGACCTCGCTTTTTAAAATGCGCCAGAGAAAGGCTAGAAGGCGGGACACAACCAAATTCGTGTAAATGGCTTGTAACTTTTTCACTATCACGTGTAAAATAGCTTTGGCATTTATCTGAGTGGGCTGTTTCAGATTTACATGCTTAAATGGCACTAAAAAAAAAAAAAAACAAAAAAAAAAAACACGTTTAGTCTACTATCAACAGATATGCTGACAACACGCCCAGTCGAAAAAAAATGAAACCGAGTTTTCTAAACACGTTTAGTTGTGAAGCCATAACGTTGGCAAGAAGGTTTCAGAAAAAAAGATCGCTGTGGGCATAGAGAGAATTTCAGCCGAGGGGTTAAGGTCAAGACAGTATTGCCTGTTGATAGCGAAGGGGCTATAAGTGACTTCATCATACTCGCATATCCCTCGCGCTTTCTCCGCTTGCATTTTTGAATAATTCAATTGTTCAACGAGGCTTCAACAAACATATACAAGGCTGAATCCATCCTGATTCCAATCCTGTACAAACGCTATAGGGGAGAGTGGGGTTGGTTCGGACGCGGGGTGAATCAGGGCAGGCGCTTCTCTTCCAACAGCGCCGTCTGCTATTCACGATTGTAGACCTGCCATCTAGCATTCTACTTTCATAATTAGTTGTGTTACCCCACGTGCAGTCGTAGGCTTTTTCTCTCAGGTGGGGTCAGTTTGGACAACCACAGTGGGGTGCATTCGGACATTGTCCGAACTAACTAAGTCCCCACTAACTATTTAGTCCCTTCCAATCGTTGTTCTTATCATATACCTTCTATGATTTTTATTTTTAACCGTTTCTCATTTTTTATTACTATTATTATTATTTTTATTTTTTTTTTAGTGCCATTTAAGCACGCAAATATGAAACTGCTCACTCGGATGAATACCAAAGCTATTTTACAAGTGGTGGTGAAAAAGATACAAGACATTTACACGATTTTGGTTATGTCCCGCCTTCAATCTATAGATTCTACAATTTTTCATTTGCCCCTCCCTGTACACGGAATATCTTTGTCGTAAGTCCGTGGTTCATAGTAGAACAGATTTGGAAATAGTCTGGAAGTTTCCTCTCGTATCCCATGTCAAAAACTTGCCTGTTGTGTTTGGCTTTTATCGCGAAGTTGATAGAGAGTGGCTGAGTCTCTTCATTGGCTCTTGGTGAAGCTTCTTCCCTTGATGGCTTTGATCGCTTGACGTAGTCCAGTAAAGTAGATTTTTTAATACCGAATTTTTCCGCAATTCCTCTCAACGTGCCTTCTTTCTTGATATAAGCCTCAACAGCTTTCTTCATATTTTCTCGATCAAGAGGAGAATCGTGTCCCTTTCTTTTGTACACTCGAGGCATTCTCAATAAAAAAAAAAGAAAAAAAAAGAAAAAAAAAGAAAGTTAGAAGCAGGTAAAAAATAAAAAACATAAAAGGTACATAATAAGAATAACGATTGGAGGGGACGAACCCCCCCCCCTCATGTACGGAATAGTTTCTGTTCAACCTGCGATTGTTCCCCAGCGAGAACCTCCAACCGGTACGACTCTAGTTCGTCATTGTAAAAAGACACGTTTGCATGGAGCATAAATGGGAGACAGTAACAACGGCCATCCGTTCAAATCCGATGCTCTCTTGTTTTTGTTAGAGGAACTCTCTAACAATAACGCTGATATCAATCCAAAAAAAGGAAACAACTGCCATCTTAAAGAGCCCGTTTCATGTTTTCTTTTTTTTTATTTCGGCAACCCAGGCAGTATTGCAAGCACACATCATAATTCTCGCTAGTCTTGAGATTAGTACATTGTTTGTTTTTTTTTTTTTTTTTTTTTTTTTTTTTTTTTTTTTTTTTTTTTTTTTTTTTTTTTTTTTTTTTTAACTGGCGCATTTAAAAAATCAAGTATTTTTCCTGCAATAGTTTTTAAAGTCTATTACGAAACTTGTGCCAATCTGATGCCAAATTTGTTGCAAAAGAAGGAAAAGCATCAGATATAAAATTATGAACAATATTGAAGTATGTATGCTGGAGGGGGCTTAAACCCTCTGCCTCCCAAATTTTGAGGTTTTTCCATGTAATCCACCTGTTTTCGTGCTTTGTTCGAAGTCAAATCACCCCCATCCCTCCTGAAATGAATTCCTACTTATGTGTCTGTCCGTGAGTGTAGCATTTGTAGCAATTTTAACGAGGATTATTTTTTAATTTTAAAGGGTTTCGGAATTTTTAATCTGAATTATATATTTTCAAACAGTTTGTGGTAGTAAGTAAGGATAGAGACAGCTCAATAGTAAGCAAAACTCTTAAGAAGAGAATCTGATAGCAATAGATATATCAAAAGAGTTGACTTTATATGCTGATCAAACAGTTCGTGTAAGTAAGGAGCCAGGTGGCTCAATAGTAACCGAATGTCTAAGAGAGTCTTGATAATGATAGATACATTAAAAGAATTGAATTTTGATGCTTATTCAAAATATGTAAATTCATCAAATTTAACGGTACCCTTCAAAAGTTACGAGTTGCCCAATTTTTGAAAACGGGGAGAAACAACCCCAAAACATGAAGTGATTCTAATGAAAAATCACTTCGTCAGATTCAGCATACCAAAGAACCCTATTGCAGAGGTTTCAAGCTCCTTTTTACAAAAATGTGTAATTCTGTTTTTTCCCATTTTTTTGCCAGAAGAAAGATCACGGATGTGTCTTTATTTTATTTTTATTTTTTATCAGGCGTGATCATATTGAACCAGTGATCGTAGAAGATGAAGAGAGGACTCATTTGATCGTAAATAAAAAGTTCTAGTACCCTTTTTAAGTGACCATAAGTATTGGAGAGCAGTTAGCCCCCGTCCCACGCTCGTTTTCCCCTAAAGTCACCAGATGAAAATTTTGAGATAACCATTTTGTTCAGCATAGTCGAAAAATCTAATAAGTAGGTCTTTGAGAATGACTTAACCCCACAGTCCCCGGGGGGAAGGACTGCAAGCTATGAACTTTGCCCATTATTTACATATAATATTGGTTATTGGGAGGTATACAGGCGTTTTCAGGGGGAATTTTTCTAGTTTGGGTCGGGGGGGGGGGTACGGGGGAGTTGGATTTCCCAGCATTATTAAAAAACGATCAGAAATTGAATAAAAAAAAAGCTTTTTCAACTGAAAGTAAGGATCAACATTAAAACTTAAAACGAACAATTATTACTACTTACGAGATCGCCTCCTTGTCAATACCTCGTTCTTCATGCTAAAGTCTTTTTAGTACTTTTAAACGAGCTATTTATTCCAATTAAACGGCCTTTGTGATTCAGGAGTCATTCTTAAAAAATCGGGGGAAAACCGAACTTTAGCTTAAAGAGCGAGGTATTAACGAGGGGGTGATCCCCTTCATATACGTAATAATTTTTGTACGTTTTAAGTTTTAACGTTTCTCTTTACTTTCAGTTGGAAAAACTTGTTTTTTTATTTAGTTAAATAAAGAAGACAAGTTATTTCTAGTAATTTCAGTCATCTAAATAAAAAAAAAAAAAGTTGTTTCAACTGAAAATAAGGAGCAGCGTTAAAACTTAAGGCGCAGCGGCAGCTGCAACCTAGTAAAGAGCGAACAACAGTTTATAGTAACTGAAAGTAAAAAACACTTTTTGAAAAAAACTGCCAAGTGAAAAAAATTAACACCTGACAGTGGTTCAAGAATAACTATTGTTTCAGTTCGTCTTAAAAGTAAAAATTTATTGCGAAATTTATGGTGATTTCAAAAAGCCTGAAACCCCCGAAAATGTCGTCAGATCAAAATGAAAATTGGAATCAGCGAGGTCGGAAACCTGAAATAGGGAAATTATAGTTCACCCCCTTGAACAACAAGGAAATTTACTTTTTTGCATCGGTAGCACTGATCTGTCTCCCTTTTTTTCAGTAGGCCTAGTGGGCTACCAGAGCATCATAGAAAGATCCTTAATGGCTCATTCAAAAGCTATTTCTCATATCTATGTGCTTTTTTTTATAAATTCCGCACTCTCCAACTGCCATATGGCACTTTTTGTGCCATTTCTCAAGGGGACTAGCAGGCTACCAAAAAATCTTAGATAGATTTTTATAGCTCATATAAAAGATATTGTTCATATCTACGTTATTCCTATAAATTCCACCATCTCCAAGTTCCAAATGGCACTAAAAACCGCGCTTTTGGTGTCATGTCTCAAGTGGATAAGGTGGGGCTATTGGACTACCAGAACTTCCAAGAGCGATGTTTAATGGCTCATTTGAAAGCTATTGCTCATATCGTGTTTTTTTTTTGTCAATTCTACCATCCGTAAGTGTGATAGCACCGAAAACAATACTTTTGGTGCCACTTCATAAGTGGAAAAGTTCTGAAATACAAAACAGGTACTATTATAATAGCTATATTCCAAAACCCTTAAGTGGGGGTTTACTAGAACCCCTCTCGTACACTGCCCCTCCCAGCCCCCTTAGTAAATTTCATAAATCGTCTACTCATCAGTAAGCTACTGAAAAATCAGCAGGCTACCACACCGTCGTATATAGGTGTTTAATGACTCAATTTAAACCTATTGCTTATATTTACTAGGTTTTTATAAGTTCTCAACATTTCACAGATTCCAATGTTAACTAGTTTCTGGGGAGAATTTGCATTGAACTCTTTGTCATTGTTGAAGCACTAGCTGCAACCCAGTAAAGAGCGAACCACAGCCCATAGTAACTAAAAGTTAAAAAACGCCAAAACGGTCTTTTTCTTCTTTTTTTAGAGGCATGGCGGGTTACTAGAACATCATAAAGAGATGTTTAAGAGCTCATTTAAAAGCTTTTTCTCATATGTTCGTGGCTTATATGAATTCCACGATCTGCAAGTGCCATATGGCACGAAAGAAGGCACTTTTTATGCAGTTTCTCAAGGGGTGGGTCTAAAGGGCTACCAGAACATCATAGATAGATTTTTGATAGCTCATACAAAAAATGTTTCTCATATCTACGTTTTTCCTATAAGTTCCACCATCTGCAAGATTCAAATGGCACTAAACCATATCTCAAGTGGAAAAGCTGGGGCTAGTGGGCTACCAGACCTTTTTAGAGTGATGTTTAATGGCTCATTTGAAAACTTTTGCTCATATTTACGTGTTTTGTATCAGTTCTACCCTTCGTAAGTGAGATATAGCACTAAAAACAACACTTTTGGTGCCACTTCTTGAGCGGAAACTCTTGAAATTATACAACGGCATCATTGTAATCAGTCTAAAACCTTCAACTGGAGGTTGGCAAGAACACCTCCCGCAAGCTCATACTCCTGGCCCCCTTAATGAGCTACGCAATCAAAGTCTTACAAACACCAATATATTAAATTATATTATTAGAGGCATGGTTCTGCTAGTACAGCTGTGGACTTCAAATTAGATTATCATACGTTCGATTCCAGCTTGGATTTTTTTAAAATCGTGGTTTGTCCCTCCTAATGATTACTTTTCAGATAATCGATTATTTTTGCAAATGTGATGCACTCATTTTTAAAAAACATATCCCGGGAAGGCTCATTTTAAACCTATTGCTTATATCTAGGTGATTTTTATCAATTTTACCATCCATAAGTGCCATATAGCACTAAAAACGGTAATTTGTTTCCACTTCTTAAGTGGAACAGTTTGGAAGCATAAAATGCTAGCATTACAATAATTATGGCCCAAAGCACTTAACTGGAGATTTATAAGCACCCCTCACATATACTCCCCCTCCAAACCCTCTTAGTAAGTTTCATAAATTGCCTACTCATCTTTAAAGTAAAAGATTGTTGCAAAAACAAATTAACTAAAACAAAAAACTTTTCAACAAAAATCTACGAAAAATTAAGCTTGAATGATCAACAGTTTTGATTTGAACCTTCAAACTTTACTCTGCGATGAAGTCTGTGTACTAGTTCTAATGGCGGTAACTGAGGGGAATGGATGTCCTTGCCTCCTTAGTTTTTTGCTCCTGCCTAGGTTTTGAAAAACACCCTTTTTGGTCATTTCATTGGAAGAAACACTTTTCATTTGAAGAAAAATGGGGGAAACAACCGAAAGTGCCCTTTATGGGAATGTGCTATCAAGTCAAATTTATAGAAAGCGATTAGGTATAAATATATGATTTTAAATGAACCCTTAAACAGATCTCTTTCGTTACAATAGCCTTCTAGTTTCTGCTAGTCAGTAGGCTATTTATAAAGCCCTGTCTTCATTATGGCTTTTTCAGGCGAAGTTGGCCGAGTAAAAAAAGCTTTTTGTTCATCGAAAAACAAACGTTGAAAAACATGTATTGTTTTGTGAATTATGAATAATCAACTTTATGTTACAGACTAAAAGTTTTTCGTAGATGTTAAGGTTATGTGTAGTATTTTCTAGAGGTGTCTTATCTCCTCTAGATCGGTGATAATCAGAACTTATATTAAAAATAAGTTTTCAGCTGAAACTAAGGAGTGACATTAAAACTTAAAACGAACATACATTAGTCCGTATAAATAAAAAAATCATGACAGCGCTGTTTCTACATTAAGTTTTAATCAAAAACAAATAAACATTAATTTAAAAAACAAATTTTTCTTAGGGATTTAAAGATCGAAGTTGAAACCTAAAATGGACAAAAATTATTACTTCACAGCCTATCGAATATATATATCAATAAAACTGGTACAAATAAACCAACTAATTATGTTCCCCTATATTTTTAGAATTATAGAAAACTAGCGTTTTACTGAAAACACAAAATAATATGGAGTTATGGTACACTGAAAGCAAACCAATTAAGAACCCTTTTTACAGAATAAAAATATTATAAATCCCTTTTAGGATAAATCCTTTTTAAGATAAAGCAACAATCCATTTTAGGGTTGTTGCTTTATTTTTTTTCGCTTATTTTTTTTCGCTTATCACTTCTGCACGATGGCTCAGTTCAATGACTGGCTCTTGTTTTGGTTCTGAAAAGGAAATGTCATGATTAGTTTGTAGACAAGTTCGAAGTAAAGCCGTTTTGATAGCATTAGGACTATAGACTAGCTTTAGAATTTTATCATAGCTTGAAATTCACTGTTGTATCGAGAGAAACAACCAGATTTCCAGAGTTCATGTTGTTCGTTTCCAGAGCTATTGGTATTATAGCTGACGAGACCAAAATACTACCTGATAAATCAATTCAATATTTCTGTATACTGTTCAATTAGTTGGCGGTTATTAAAAAAGAAAACAAAATACTAATTTTATGCTTATATTTTTAAGTGATTTTAATTGTATCCTGAAAGTTACTGACGTCAGAACTAGTGTAAGACTATGCAAAATTTTATAGATTCGTTTATTGGTGTCTGAATACATACTCAATTTTGACTACCAAATTACTATTCCTGTTTTTATGCTTGACTTTTGTGTTGTCAGTAAAGCGCTAGTTTTCTATAATCATAAAAGTATAGGGGAACATAAGACGTTGGTTTATTTATACTAGTTTTAATGATATATATATATATATTAGATAGGCTGTGAAGTAATAATTTCTATCCGTTTCAAATTTCAACTTTGCTCTTTAATTCCCTCAAAAAGAAATTTAGTTTTTAAAGATTAATGTAAGTTAAGGATCTTTCAAAACACAGTGATTAAAACAAAATTTAAGAGAATATATTGGCTATACCAAAGAAAAAATAAAACAGAAACAACAAATAAAGTTTGCAATAAGCCTTACATGAACGGGGAGAAGGGGAAGATATACACTTATTGAACATTTTAAATGCATAGGGAGAAAATTTCTTCTATGTCATTCAGTGGAAAATTTATCAAGGTAAAAACCAGGATTTTTCTAAGGGCAGAAGGAGGGAGGCAAGGCATAAGTAGAGGGAAGGGATGCCAAGGGAAAAACAAATTTGTCCATGAATATAAATGGCAGGAGAATTCTTAAACACTATAATTTAGGACTTCTAAACTTTTCAGGAGCTTAAGAAAAGTGCAGTGGCATCAATCAACAGAAATTAGCCTAGGGGGAGGGGGACCAAGATATACATTTTTTTTCAAAATCAAAGGGGAGGGGTCAATTTTGTTATGTTTTTCAATTTTTTAAAATAAAAATACACAAATAAAGAATTTCTCAGAATTTGTGGGACAAAAAAATCAAGAGGCACATGTCCCCCTGTCCCCACCGATTCCGGCCACTGGAAAATTTGAATTATAATTAAAATACAGGAAAGACTAAAACAAAGAAATCAATAATAATTCAAGATGATTAAAAAGCTTCGATAAAAAAGAAAACTAGAAACCAAAATCAAAACTAAAAAAAAAACACTCCTGCGTATGCGCCTGGCTGATGATCGCCAAGCAAATAAATAGCGGGGCCAAATCACATAAGCGTAGGGGAGCTAAGATTTATTTAAGTAAAGATTTTAACAATGCATTTATAAATCTGGGGACAGAAGAGGGAGGGGCACAATATTGTTGTATTTTTCAATTTAATAAAAAAAAAATATATTTTTCAAAAATTACAACCCCACTCCAGCCAATTGGAGTCCCTAAAAGCGCTGATGGAAAATAGTCTCCAACTGTCAAGATAACCGAAAATGGACATGTAAACAAGTATAATACCTTTTCAAACCATTCATCATTCCGCAATTATCTGCTGAATTGACTGATAAAGGAAAATAAATATTTCAAAAGATTTTTAATTGAGTTTAAGCAAAGAAATTGTATCTGTAAATCTTGAGAGTTCACCGACTTTCAGAAATCATGTACATCAGGTGAACGTACTAAGCGTGACAGAACTATGCTATGCGTTGCGGGGACATTACAAAACGTTGTGGGACTGTGCCATGCTTTGCGGAACTGTGTGGCAGACATGGCACTCTGAGATGTTCACCAGGTGGCGGAAAGTGGGGAACCCTCATAAAGCTCTTTGACCTTACAGGTGATAAACGGATGGACAAACTTTATTAAAGCCTTATGGGTCATTTACAGAAAAATTATTTCATCTCATTTACATTTGCTACATAAATCAGCACTAAATTGAAACACGTATGTAAAAATTTAGGAGCTTAAATTAGATACGTAGACTAGAGACAGTGACGTAATTTCTTCTAAATCCTGGGGGAGGGATCAAAATAGGAGCCAATTTTCCCAAATCAAGTGAAAATGACTGTGAAAACTGAAAAATGAGTAAAAAATACCAAAAAGGTAAAGATATACTAAAGAAAACTGACCCGTTTCTGTGGATGCTTGAATTATGCAGGCTTATCTTAATCCTGACCAGATTTTTTGAAGCAACTAAATTCCAGCACGGAGGGGGGAGGGGAAACCTAGATTTGCTAACAAAGTACATCCCATAACAAAGATTTCCCCATAACTTTTATTTTTAGTATATAAAAGTACATCCCTGACTAAAAAGTCCTAAAAATGCAAAGAAAATTGAAATTGAAATGCGATTGACTTGGTTAAGTGGAAATTTACACAACCACATATATGTTTGGAAATTAGAAAATCGGGAATTCGATTTCTAATAATCAAAGACTTTCATCTGCAGTTATATAAATTTTTGTTGTAGTTGTAGTTAAGTATAAATTTACACAACCACATATATGTTTGGAAATTAGAAAATCGGGAATCCGATTTCTAATAATCAAAGACTTTCATCTGCAGTTATATAAATTTTTGTTGTAGTGGGCTACAAATAAAAAAAGTAACGCCACCAAAAATCAGCAAAAAATAAACTAAAAAAATATGGCAGTAAAGAGATTAAGAAAATGTAGCTTTCCTTTGAAGGTTAGTTGTTTTTTTTTGGAAGTCAACAGGTTTTTAATGTTTGAATTTTTATAAAAGAAAAGTGGTGTCGCATTTAATTGATTAGTTTCATTTATGAGTTTTCACTGTTCAACGTAGCAAGACTGGCGAAAATGTGATACTGCCATGAAAACTTCATAGCTAAAAAAAAAGCTGAATTCCCAGAAAATTCCTATTTTCAGCTGTGGATAGATCTAAGACAGGTTCAGAGACCAAAAAACGTCTTAATTTCGATGTCCTTGCTACTTGAACTAATCAGAGAAAGGCATAGAGTTACTGCCAAAGACCAAGGTGGGCCAGTAGTTTAAAATTTTTACACAGGCCTGCATATTAAAAGTTAATAAATCTATTCAAAAGGCCCGGCATTGAACTTCCTAGCTTACAGGAGGAAAAAATGAAAAATAGCAAAAATCGAAACAATAAGAAAAAAAAATTAAAAATAGGAAAAAAGGAAAAATATCGATTGCTAAAAATTGGGTAATATTTTTATATTTCCATCTTAAAGTAAGCGAAAAACTTACTTATTTCTGGTCAACAATCGACACCAGCCAAATTACATGGGAATTACTCCCCAGAGAGGAAGACGGCGAACAAAAATAAAAAATACAAACTATATGAAAAATTTGAGGAAATATGGGAAAGCATTTTGACGTAGTAGGCTACTTATATCGATTTTCTAAAAAATAACCAACACATTTAATTCTCCTTCAAAAAAGTTCAATTTTACTCCCCACCCACCCAAAAATGCCAAAACTGAGACTGCGTCGCAGCTTGGCGTAATATTCTTTAGCAAGGGGATAGGCAAATATCCTACAAAAAGGGGAAAATTTCAGAAAAAAATTAATTTACAACATAAGTGTCACATTTAAACAGCCTAAAATTGATGAATTCATTGTGAATTCGTCACCATGAGACACGTAGGGATATTGAAAGTTATTTAGTTACAATATGGAACTACCACCTAGTGCAGAAATTATACATCGGTCAATTACGTACGCAGAATGACTTTCTTCCCTATGCCCCCTGCTCTCCTAAATAATTTCTTAGACCACGCTGTCCTTTCAATTACAACTAAAACGAAAATCTACTAGAAAGGGTAATTTCTAAATTAGATATTGAAAAAACAAATTTTGAATAATAATATAAGTCCGAATATGTTTACTTACAATTCGGAAGCCTTTAGGAAAAGAAATAATAATAATAATAATAATAAAAACAACATAAAAAACAAACAAAACAAAAAAAATTACACACAAAGAAAACTCATAGTTACCCTCTCTCCAGAGGCATCGTTTGGGGGGGGGGCAAGGGGGAATTTGTCCCCTAATAATTTAGAGAAAAACTGTTATATAACCCATGTCCCCTGACTATCTGGATATATGCCCCTCTTGCCCCCCCCCATCAAAATGCTGGAACTACGCCCCTGCCTCTCTCCTACATCCCGAGGTATTTCTCAACATTTCTTGTACTTTCTATATAAGTCTCCTTTGTTTTTTTTTTATAATTTGTCATTTGATAATCTCCCTGCAATAGCACCCCCCCCCCCGAGACGAATAGTTGCCTACGTGCTTAATATCAATAAAAAACATCTCATTGCGTTTAATTTTATCTAAAAACACGCAAATCCTTCAAGTGCATGCAATTTTTTTTTTACTTTGTATAAATAATTACTAAATATTCTTATGTCTGTCAGCAAGTCATAGCAACAACGTTATCTGACAGTACTACCTCCTTAACCTACATAAAAAGTTACTAGGTTTAGGCCTTCGGGGGAAGGGATTCTGCTTTTGTAGGGGGGTTACCGAAAAAAAAATCCATATTCAGGAGAGAGACAACCCTGGGGGCCACCAAGGAGGGGTGGAACCCACTATCTCAGAGAGAGCAAGCTTCATACACAAATTCAATCCCTTTAGTCCTTCCCAAACCCAGGATTGGGTATGGGGGTATGTTGAAATACAAGTAGATACCCAGGAGACAAGAGCATGGGGGCCACCAGTAAGAGGTGGAACCCAACATCTCAGATAGAGCAAGCTTAATCCACAAAAAGTCCATTTTCTCCCATTTTATTTGGTTCTCAAGATATTTAGAAGTTACTAATATTTTTCAAATTGTTTTCTGAATTTTAATCATTTAGAGAAACAATAATGAAATGACATTTTTGGTTCCAAACGCTTTCTTGCCATAGCTTGGATGCAAGAACGTATCCAGGATTTTTTTTTGGAGGGGGGTACAACAAAAACGTAAAACAAAATGTCAAAATTTGTTTAGGCCTAAATTCAATTTTGTTGCGTTTTTAGGAGTCAGAAAAACATTGGGGGGGGGGCTACTAACACCCTCACCCCTCCAACGTTGAACACAACCCTGTTTGGATGCCTTTAAACTGACCAAAATTATTTATATCGTTTATTAGCACTTCACTGAAGTAGATGAAGCTTTTGATCTTGAACTGTTTTTTTTTTTTGCCGCATCTCCTTTTTTAATTTTTACTGTTTTTGCCATCCTTGCACACTTAATTGATCCTTCATAAAAGTTAAAAAACGCAACACGCGTTTCTCAATTCTCCTTTTTCATACTTTACTCCTCCCATTAAGTTCCAACTTCATTTGAATTCTTTCAAGTTCCGAATTCATTTTGCAATTTGCCACCCTTCGTCCGTAAAATGTGCTTAGCAATTCTCCTGGAAGACACTTCACCAATCTATCTCTGCCTTTCGAAGCGCCTACGCTTCAGAAACACACTTGACCACTGTCATTATCGTAGCTTCCAATATTTTACTTTTGCTTCAGAGACTTAGCTTTTAACTCTTCCGAATTTTTCAGCACACTCAACATCCTCTCTTCAACTTCTTTGACTCCTAATCTATGCGACTCAGTCTTCTTAAAATTAATTCTCAAACATATTGTTGCACCCTGAACTCTCAGACCTTCCAAAATATTCATTCATTTTGATAATTTTTTGTGCAGGACACTCAAATTATCTTCATATTCTAAGTCTAGAAGAGCTTTGGCTTTGCACTTGATTCAATGCTTTCCTATAGTCTTTGCCGTGCTCCTTAGGATAAGGTCCATGAAAACAAGCCCTGTACACGGAAATAGAACACGACCCTGCTTAACACCTGATTTAACACCAAACCAGTTACTAATTCAGATTTATTAAACCTTTGAACTGAATGAAAATCAATTACAACACACAAATAGTAATTGTTTAAAAGTTCATGGATGAATTACCAAGTACAGTGAAAAGGAAATCTGTTCGAAACTTACATAACCACAAATCTCTTGCAAAACTAGAAAAATTAGGAATTCATTTTTGAAGTAAAAAAGACGTCCGTGTGCAGTTTTATAGTTGTCCATGTGCAGTATATATATATATATATATGTATATATATAAATATATATATATATATATATATATATATATATATATATATATATATATATATATATATATATATATATATATATATAAAACAAAAAAAAAACAGAAAGTGATACATCATAAAAATTAAGCTAAAAACATTTGGCACCAAAACAGCTTAAAAGGTGTGGCTTTCCTTTGGAGGTATAGTTGTCAATGGTAACCAACATTGTTGACATTTGGTGTTATTTGGACGGAAACCGTCGTCAATTATAATCAATTAGTTTCACTTATTCCTTTTCATAGCTCAACGTGGCAACACTGAAGAAAATATGATACTGGCCTAATAAATTAGTAATATTGAAACGACGGAGGGGTTACTCACTCTCAGAAACCATGTAGGCCTACACCGGATGGAGCGTGGCAAGCATGGTGGAACTTGGGCAAGTGTTTGGGGAATATACCAGGCGAGGCAGAAATGTGCGGCATTCATGGCGTTCCGAGGACAAAACTTAGAAATTAATGGTAAACAAAGCTAAGATGGGTTCCAAGGGGGCAAAGCGTCTTAGTTTTGGTGTCCTTGGTGTCTTAAGTAAACATTTTTCCTTTGAACAATGAGTCAGAACTCACTGAGTGGCATGATTAAGTGAAAATGAACGTCAGAAAATTGTAGGATGGTTCAAACCAGATCGCATAAGCAATCGCTACGTTCACTTAGTGGGCAGTACTTAATTTTTTTAATATTTAAAAACTTTGATTCCACCATTGCGAGTTCAAAACTTGGAAAAAACAGCAATAACTTGCAATAATCATAGCCCGAGAGCAAAAACACTGTCAACAATTGTATATTACAACCATTAATTATTCCAACTCCTTAAAAAAGAGAACAAATCTACCTACCTATAAAATATTCATAATATAAAAGTACAAGAGAATCGTTAATAGTTTTAAAGGATAATTTTCACCAGTCGTCGAGAAACGCATATAGAATTCAGGCAAGAGCTGAAGATCAGGTCTAAAATTAACGCTTGACCGCGAAGCGACTGCCAAAATCGTGCTAATAAATAAAAAAGCGATTAAATTCTTAACTAACGCTTAGCAACAAAAAACTTTGAACCGTTGGAAATGTCTGGTAAAACCGGAATATCAGTAGTTGCGTCCGAAAACAGGAACTCATTTGATGTCGAATTATTTCGCTTCGTTGAATGCAAAATTATACTAAAAAATCTTAAGTGGCGCGGGATTCAGGGAGTGGTGGTGTTAAACACCAAAAAACTAAAAAATGTTGGCCACCACATTAATGTTTTTAAGGAGGGGGGAGTTAGGCGACTAATTTTTGAGGTAGAATTCGTGATACGTGATACACACGTGGTACACGGTACTTTTAGGCATAATTTTAGTCGCCTAAAAACTTAATAAGAATCCTGGCAAGGGCCCCAAATCAGGTCCTAATTAACATTTGGTGGTGGAGCGGTTGCCAAAATCTTGCTAATACATAAAAAGGCAATTAAATTCTAAAGTAAAAACAAAGCCCTTAATAACAAAATACTTTGGAGATGCCTGGTAAAACCAGAATAGAAAACCAGTAGCTACGTACAAAAACAGGTACTAATTTACTCTCAAATTATCCGCTTCTTTGAGAGGAAAAAGAAATACCACATTGGCATAGGTACCCAAAAATATAACCTTTCAGGTGGGGGGGGGGGTGAAAAACCAAAATTTCGTCTTAAGCCACTATTTTGAACTTATTTTTAGAGCAAGAGGTTCTGAACTCCGGGTTCAGTGCTTTACGTACCATACAATTTTCTAATCGCCAAGACACTAAATTAGAATTGCGGCGAGAGTTGAAAATTAGGTCCTTAATTAACGCTTGGCCACGAAGTAGCTGCCAAAATCGTGCTAATAAATAAAAAAGTAATTAAACTCTAAGAAAAAGCACCTAACAACAAAGCACTTCGAACCGCTGGAAATAACTTGTAAAACTAGTAGCTACGTCCAAAAATAGTTACTGATTTAATGTCAAATTATCCTTTCTTTGTAAGGCAAAACAAATACTATGTTTTCACAGGTACGAACAGTTATAACCACTTGGAGGGGGGGGGGGTCAAAACATCAAAAATGTATTTTTGCTTATGCCACCATTTTTGAGTTCCTCCAAGTATGCATGTTTCTGAGCAATTTCAGGGGTAGAATCCTGCCCATTTTGTACAGGCATGTAAATAATAAACTTGGTAAGGTTGGGTTTCTAGCGGAAAAATAAAATAAAGAAACATTAAATGTTGTAACCTGTATTCGAACTCAGAATTGTATTCCACTGTATTATTATTGTTGTAACAAAGTGACAAATATAAAAATTACAAGAAAACAAAACCACTTACAACTATCCACATATCTAAAAAATGGACCAAATTAAAAGAGTCTCGGTCCGAACTTGGGTAAGGTGATAATGCTTAGCTGACTTCTAATCTTGCTAATTTTTAGGTTTTTCAACTTTTTTTTATTGATTCTTATTTGTCTTAAATTTTCAATGTCTTTCATTTTATTTCTTTTTTTCTTCGTCAAATATATATATATATATATATATATATATATATATATATATATATATATATATATATATATATATATATATATATATATATATATATATATATATCACTGCTGCTACTTCAAGCCACTCACTGCATCACCAAGTCACCTGAGGCCAACCGGACAGCAGACACTCCTCTTCAATCCCAACTCATATAAACTTTTATTATTTATGGCCTTTCATGGGGTTCGAATTTCGAATATAGGCTTCGAATAGCGGAATCGGAATATTGCAGCATATGATGAAACATTGATCAAGTATGGTTCTGAAATGTGAGCACTTTGAAAGCCTGAGGAACATAAATGATTTTCAGAACGATTGTCTGAGGTACCTTAATACCTCAGACAATTTTCGGAGGTTTTTTTTTCTCGAGGGAAATTTGTCGGTAAAATATATCGGTGTCGTATCGGTACGACAGCGATATACGGGTATCAGTATAAGATACCAAAAATCCATATCAGTCTGGCCCTAATATAAGTATATACAATTTTCTGACAATGCCTACGTTTTCGCCTTGCCGATGTTTGTTCTATCCGTTTTTCGTGGTAAAGCACCATAAGAAAACCGCGTGCATTGGCTAGTGAAAGTTTCTATTGGCGGCTTTTATACCGTAAAAGGATTCTAGTGACTAAAAGCAAAAAAGTTAGGACAAAAGCTTTCATCTTAGGTAACTGATAGCAGAAAGTGAATACGATCTAGAATTGATGAAAAGGCGAAACAATTGGTTTCCCGTTTGACCGTTAGTCGAACGGGAGGTACCCGTTTGACTAATGGTATTTCGAACAACAAGCTGTGCGAAGAATTTAGTTCTATTCCAATTTCCTGGCCGAGTGGATTGGTGCGCTGGATTCAGGACCCTTTGTCTGAGAGCGCAGGGTTCAAATCCTAGCGTACCCAATTATTTAGTTTGGGACGGGGGTCAGTGGTGTTACTCAATAAGCTCAGCCAGATTCGACCCATCTCTAAATGGGTACCCGGAGAAATCTGGGGAAGGTAAACAGGAACGGTGCGCGAAAGCACAGGGTGGTTGACGCTTCCTGACTGAAGGGCCAAGGAACGGAGATCAGCACCGCCGGTAGGGACTGTAAAGTCTAATGCCGTATTCTTTACTCTTTTCTTTACCTTTTTAATCAAAGAAAGGTTGAGATGGCTAGGACACGTTTTACTGATGATGGTTGCCAAAGATCGTCCTTGTTGGCCATCCACCGGGAGCCAAACTGTGAGCAGGTCGTCTTAGAATGGGGTTAAGAGAAGTCTTATGGAAGTATTTGAAGGAAATTGGGACTTCGTATGAGGGTCTGAAGAATGAAGCTAGTGTTGGTATCAGATAGCCTAGTATTGCAGTGAGTTGATATTAGTAATACTAAATATAATATCACTTTCTCTCTTGAATTTTCTTTAGGAAAAGCAACATACAATAGCAGATTCATATTACTCGTATATTTTTATGAATACAATCTATCACCTAAATTCTTTTTTCAAAAAATAGAAAACAAATAAGCAGAAAAATGGACTTTATAAAACTAGAAAGTTACAACATCAATAATTGTTTTATTGCTAAGACTTCTAAATTATATTGACTTACCTAATCTGATCTTTTGACAAAGGAGCCGGGTATAAGCTCGTTTAGGCTCTAGCTTGATTCACATCATTTTGGACTAATATTGTTTTCTGCTCTGGATAGTTTCACCCTCTCTTTGCCCTCTTCCCCCTTAAAAAACCAAAAGTGTAAAACTGTTTGGCATTTCGTTACAGCTTTTGTAATCAATAAATTAGAAGTGGGGAGGGAAAATTCCTAAGGCATATGCAAGCGCAGAGGCAGGGAGCAATTCCGTTTTTTTGGGGGAGGGGTAGAGGGTTAGAAACGTCACAATATGCATTTTGGCACCAAAAACTTCAAAGTTTCTCTTTGAGGGATTTTTGAAAAAAATGTGGCAAACGAGAATTTCTTCTAGATACAGGTATAGCTGAATCACCCAATGAAATAGATTTTTTAATAAACCACAGTATTCCTTAAGCAAATATTAGAAAGGGAAGGCATTGTTACCTGTCATTGCTATATCAAATTTGGTAGTAAGAGTTTTTTAGTCTCAAAAAGGAACAAAACCCTGTCTCGCTCTTATAAATGAAATTTTAATCAATTAAAGGGAACTAAAAGTTTTGAGTCATACATTTTTTTAATAAGTAAATTTTCTGTTTCTTTTTGGGTATTTTTATACCTCTATTGGGTATGACTTTGTGTATAAGTTAAAAAAACATCTTCACTTACCTAATCTGCTCTTTTGACAAGGGAGCTTGGCTTTGACCCGTTTGAGTTTGTAGTTGACTCCCGTCACTTTGGGAAAATGGTGATTTTTCACTCGATATAATACAATAGCTGAAATCATTGATTCCAGAAGACATTGCAGTTGATTGGTTTGTACACTCAAAGCCTTGTATATAATTATTGGCGTTAGTTTCAAAAACAGGAATTGGCGTAAAACATGCATTGGATTGCACTAGTTCTCCCCCCTAGAAAACAATATAAATGTTGAAATGCCGGAGAATATAATTTTAACATAATTCACATACTCATATGTTATGATTAAGAATAAATATAATCTAAACCAATGGTAGTTATGGCCTCTCTTGCACCGGAGCAAAACCTTGATTAGCGCCCCGCCCCTGTCACCCACAAAATTTTCAGACCAAATTTCAACAAAGTGTTCATTTATTGGCAAAGTTATTTTCAGTTGATTAAATACTAATTAACTTCAATTTATTTATTATTTAGTTTATTTAATCACTATTAACGGAGTGAACTATTTTAATTATTATTATTGTATAATTATTTTTAACTAATTTTTATTTCATTAATTAATTAGCGTTGTATTAATTTGTTATTTTCATTTATTTACTTCGCTCTCTACTTTATTTAAAAAAAATGAAAATAAAAAGCTAAAAAATGATAATAACCGTTAGATTTTTTATTTGAAATTTTTCACCCTTAATATTTCTGTCCACGAGGCAAGTGCCCCTCTGTCCATCCCCTAAAGCCGCCTCTGATCTGAACATAATTTTGTGTATGAAAATCTCTTTCCCCTGAAGACGAACTGGAGATTTCTCTCTAATTAATTTCTGATATTCTTTGGTAGAACATGGGATACACAAATGGATACGGTATGTTTACTGCTCTTACCACAGCTCTACGACTACTAAATGCTTATCACAAGGGCGTAAGAGGGGAACTAATTGCCCTCCAAACTTTTTGGTCAATTAAAAAAGAAGCTAGAACTTTTGATTTCCGTTCGAACGAGCCCTATCCCGACCTTCTAGGACATTCATCCAATTTTTCTACCTCATCAGCCGGGTTATCTGATATGCTGACTCTGATGGTGTGATTTTCAATAAAACTGTTTGAATTTTTGGGGGCATATCTACCTATTTCAAAAGTCAGGTAAATTCCCTCAGGCTCGTAGTTTTTGATTAGTTACATTGAATTTAATCAATTTTCTATTTTCAAAGCAATACAAAGCATAATTTTTTTTACAAGATTGTTTTTTTTAACTGTGTGAATAAAGAATCAAAAGATTTTTTTGGGGTTTCTTCTTCAATTACCTGAGACAAAATCGATTTTCCAACTTTATCGATTTCCCATACTCTTGTTATACAAATAGATGTCTTATGTTATTGATTTAACCACATTTATGGTAGAAACCATAATAATTTGTTTATAGATTTCGATTATCTTCCCTTACCGCAGTTATGTTAGATAACTAAAACATAATATCGATCTAGGCTACTTTTAATTGGACTTAGCAGACTGCACGTATTGAGTGACCATTTTGCGTGCAGGCGAATTAAACGATTGGGTACGAAGCAACATCAGATCCCGTCATAACAGAGTTTTAATTCATTTAATTCATCTTATTTTAATTCAGAGGAGGCTATTAAAAACCTAATTTAACATTTTCTGTATCTTTCTATGTATTTTATATAACTAATGGTAAAAGGTGGGACGGTCCTTTCCCTTAGATTTTCGAGATTTAGTTATATATCATTTAGTTTTACATACAGTTTTTAAGTTGCACCCCTCCTACCGGAATGTTTCCAGTGTACGTGTGGGAAAACCAAACCATTTGGTAATGGTCTTCAAGTCCTTTTGCCAACACTGTCTACTTTAGCCAATAGTTATAAGGTACGAGTCAAAAAAAGGGACTACCTTATTTTGCATTAAAACTGTTGCAATGCAATAGTCTAGTAAACTATGCTTAAAGTTAAAAGTATTCCGATAATAATCTATTTTTAACCCTCTAAAATACAAGACAAGTGGAATAAATAAGAAATAATGAAAGAAAAATAAAACAACTATATCAGAGATAAAACTTATACAACACAACCACTAATCAACTAACGAAAGAACCTCTAAAAGATAACACAACTTTAAAATGAAAACAGGTGAAAACTAACGACTAAATACACGAATTAAAGGGTGGAAGGGGCCAAGAGAAAAAAAATAATCCTTTTCCAATTTTGAGCCTAACTTCCGCAAAGGGGTAATAATGCCAGAAGCCCCAAAATACCGAATTATTTTCTTGACGGAGAATGACGGAGAAAATTTTCGGACAGAGAAGTTGAACACGGAAGACAATTGGCCTTAGACCGGTTCAGCGCTCCTCGCGGAGCTTTTATCGTTAGTCCCCCCCCAACTTCACCATCATCATTTTTGTTGACAAATAATTGGACTATTTATAAACTATTTATTTATACTCGCAACATAAGGTTCATCCATCCCAACTTTAGTTGGAAAGAAGAAGATGCTTCAATCTACTACAAAATACTCTTTGAACAGTGTATACTTTGGTGTGGTCTGATGGGGGGATATTCAGTGATAAAATATTGATGATGCTGAGGAACGAGGGCGGGAACTAATCCGCTTGGCGTCTCTGAACCCGAATAACGAGAATTGGGCATAGACTTTGCACTAAAGACTAGGCAATCACGCTTAACGATATTCAATGACAGGCCAACACTTTGGAAATGTTTTGAAATAGATGATATGGAATTCGAGAGGCTAGATCTAGGACGGCTTAAAAGAAGTATATCATCCGCATATGCAATATAAGAGAAAATTACCAAATCACAAGACAAAAGAGAGAGCAAGACAAGAGAAAGAGAGAGCATGGACAGCAAACAGTGGATACAAATACTGAACCCACCTTGACGCATATACGCAATTCAGCCAGATCCCTTTTTTTCAGGATAGGTGAAATACCAAACAGGAATAGCATTAAATGGTCATAAAAGCTACTATAGAGCAATGCAAGCGCTTTTCGAGAACAATGCTTATTTTCCACATTTTTGTATTTGTTTTATTAAGATAAAACTGCGTTAAGCCAAGACTTGCCGGTACCTGATTATTAATCATTATTATATTTGTTACATTGGTACTGTGCATGTTCTTTCTCTCTCTTTTTTTATGCCTATTTTTTCAACCCGTTCTTCATTCTTCATTTTTTTTATTTTTTTATTTTTTTTTAGAGAGAAAGAGGAAGATAAGTTTATTAATATAAATAAACAAAACAAAACAGACCAATGACCAGAAGCAAAGCTTGTTTGAGCTTACAACCCCAGTACAAATACAAATAAAAACAATACCAAAAAAGAGAGGAAAATAAAAAAGAAAAAAAGGAAAAGAAAAAAAAAATCAATTGCCCTGCATTTCGATCGGTACGGGATTACACTTCAAAAAAGACAAAATAAAAAGAAACTAAAACCACTTGACGAGTATCGCATAAAACAAAACCAACACCTTGGATCCATTTGAGGTCCACTAAACTATCAAAAACATAAATATTAAGGCAAAATAACTTTTCCTCTATGTTCTAATAGAATAGTTTAATGCTTTACAGAGTTTTTGTATGTCTTGTGTCATTGCTTTACAGGCCATAAGTCTATATCCAACCATACCATTGGTATGAAAGTAATATTTTTTCCACTTTACTCTAACTATTGATGACTCATTTAAGCATCAATTCACCAGGGCAGCTGTATTTCTTCTTTCCCCAGACATTTTCATTTTTTTTTTTCTTTATTTCCTTTTCTCTTTTCAGATGACTAAGAAGCACCTGATCTTAAATGAGCAGCATAGAAGGACTTTTATGAAAACGAGATGAATATGCCAAAGATGATAAAGAAATGTAGATGATCAAAAAACAAAGAAGATAATCTACTTCTAGCAGTGCTTTCATCTCTTATATATATTATTATTTATATCATTTATACCTATAGAATAATTAATTACTAGGTAATAAAGACTAGCAAATGGAAATGGAAAGCTTAGCAAATTTATTTCTAGTGTGTAAGATTTTTCGTTATTTTCTTGATGGGTTTATTAATATTTGTATCGATGAGAAGCTTTCAAATACAAATGGTTATAAATTAATACCATGTAATATTCTAGAGGGATTTCTATATAGGCTGAAATCCCCAGCAGTGAAAAGGATAAAATCATTGACACTATATAAAGTTTGACTTCAAACTGAACAGATCAATCAACGCTGATTTTAACTATGGATTTCCCATTATATCCCTACGAGGAGGAGATGTTAGTGCTGAGCAGCAGTAATCTGTACTTAATAGAAGGGAGCAGGGTTGCCACCTGTAGGACAAAAGCTCTATTTTAGCACCTTTTTTTATTATGTTTAGCACGATAGCAAGACCTCAGGGATGCAGAAATTGAATAAACCCTGTTGATTTTGACTTACTTTCCTCTAAACTTTTCTGAAGTATGGTTGTGTGTTTATAAGGAGGGGGTGGGGTATGTAAGAGGCGATGGTAGCTTTTGTGTAAAATTTTGTGGTTTACGAAAATTACATAAAGAAGGTATTTCCTTAAGGTCTATTGTAGTATGGACAAAAGACCCTGCTTCCATTCAACAGCAGTAATCTGTACTTAATAGAAGGGAGCAGGGTTGCCATCTCTAGGACAAAAGTTCTGCTTGAGCACTTTTTTATTATGTTTAGCACGATAGAAAGACACCAGTTGACACAATTTATTACCGGCCATTGTCGTCGTAATGGTTTCCTCCATAGAATTGGTAAAGTTCCTTCTAGCTTGTGCCACTGTTGCCAAATGCTTGAAACTTGCAGCCATCTTTTATTTGATTGTCCTTTATATTATACCCAGAGAATGTTTTTGTCTTTGTGCCTATCTGAACTAGGTCTTAGCTTTCCTTTTAGTTTGAATTTGGTAGTCAGTAATAAGGATGTTAGAAACCTTGTTATTGTTTTTTTTAAAAAGAACTGGGAGATTAGAAATTTCGTAGTTGGTGATCATTGATTGTGTAATCATTCTTCTTCATCTGTGACATTAAGATTGGATTAGTGTTTTTTTTTTTTTTTTTTTTTTTTTTTTTTTTTTTTTTTTTTTTTTTTTTTTTTTTTTTTTTTTTTTTATGTCATGTAGTTTTAGTTTAGCATATAGTGTGAAATACCTTGTTTGGTTTACTCACAAATAAATACTTACTTACAATAGCAAGACCTCAGGGGTGCAAAAATTGAATAAACCCTGTGGATTGGCGCTGAGCAGCAATAACTGTACTTAATAGAAGGGAGCAGGGTTGCCACCTCTAGGACAAAAGTTCTGGTTTAGCACTTTTTTTTTGGTAAAATTCTAGTTGTTTGACTTTTAGCTAACTCGGAAAGGGGTTAGGTTAGGAAAATGAAACTTTCAAGGATGGGTCTAAAGGCTAAAGTATGTCCCGGGAAGGTATTTTGATGTGAAATTTTGGCAAAACAACATTTTACCTTAATTTTCGGTTACCAGTTGCCTTTTTTCTCCCTTTAGTTCTGAAAATACAATTCCTGTTATTTGAGTGGAATTCTGATCCATATCAATGTTTTTTTCTTTTCAAAATTTAGGAAATGTATTTGCATATCTTTAAAACCTTATAAATTGGAATTGAGCCAAGTTGTGAAGCTGAAAGCAATTTTGTTGTACTTCATTCAAGCAGAAGATCTATTTGCAAGGTTTCACTTTTATAACATACATATTTTTAAAGGTCATCAAAGGTCAGGGACGTCTAGAGGGAGAAGAAGTGGAGGTGGGTCCTTCAAAATACCTTCCCAGGACAAACTTTAGCCTTTAAAATTATCCCTGAAAGTTTTATTTTCCTAACCTAACCCCTTTCCAAGATAGCCAAAAGTCAATCAACTAGAATTTTACCCTTTTTTTTATTATGTTTAGCACTATAACAAGAGCTCAGGGATGCAAAAATAGTGCTAAAATAACTTAAAAGTGCTAATTTGGCACTATTTTAGTACTATTAAAGTAATTTTTTACTATAACACTAAAAATCGCTGTGTACCCGCAAATTTGGGCAATTTTTAGCACTTTAAGAACTGACCGTGGTGGCAACCCTAGAATAGACTCTTAGAATTCTCAAGGTCACCAGATACCGACAAAAAAATCCATGATGTTGCTAGAAATTATTCACGGTGGGCGGGAGAGGGGGAGGTAAATTTTCAAAGAGACAATTCTAAATGAATAGGTGTGTTGCCAAGCGCATTGAATGGGTTAATAGGTAATGGCATATTATTGTAAAAATAACTTGGTTTTTTTAACCCACGGACGAAGAAGAACAAATACACATGAGCCTAGGTTACGGAGTTTTTCTTTTTCCCAGGGGGAGGACATTGCCTATCTCGGCCATTTCTGGAACCACTCAGGCCATTTCAACAATTTTGGAGCCAACATATAATGAATAGGCAATCGTATGTTTGAAAAATATTGTTCATCCTTGCTGAAACACATAGCAGCCCAAAGGGGACGGGTATGTTAACAACTTACAAAAATCAAATGCAAATTTTATTCATTGTAACATACTGTCGTATTTATAATATTAAAACGATACAATTTTGTATTCTCAGTCTAAATGTTTGTTGTTTGACAATATTTCGCACATCTTATATCAAATAATGATATTATTTTGACCTCATGAGCTTCATAGAGCTAAAAAAAAACTCATGGCTTTAATGTTGGTGTCTTTAGTGAAGTTCGAGCACATGGTGAGAGAAAATACTTTACCCTACTGATCCTTCCTTTGAGAAAAGCTTAATAAGCCTTTTTTGGCAATTATCGCAGGAGATTAAACATTTTTGTTGCGGTCTTTGGGTATGACAGCGATGATTAATAGTCCTTACTTTTGGACAGTAAAATTACATATCTACTTGGATATAAGCAAAATCATTGGATATCAAGGTTGATTCGTATGTTGTCCCATGATTGCGCACCATATTAGCATTATTTTCATTGAGCAACTTTTATATCCCATATACGAAAAAGGGTGACAAAAATAAAAAGGACGATTCACAGTACGGTGCGAGTGGTAACATGTGGTAACCTTAGGTCCAGGAGGACAGTTCCAACCCAAAAAGCTGACACAAAACGCATTCACAAGAGGAAAAGTTTTCCTCCAGGAAGGAAAGAGGACAGGCTTCTATGGAAGGAGTTGTAACAAATTCGGAGGGACTCATTCGTGAAAACTGAAAGTTTCATTGTACTTTCTATTAGTCAAAAGCGATTGAAGGGTAACCGGGAAAATCACTGGAGGAAAAGACGACACAGATAAGCGGTGGCGTCGTTTGAGGGGAGGAAGAAAGGGGACAATTTCCTCTTCCCAATAATTTGAAGAAAAACAATATTGGGTTACTTTAAAATTATTGCTTGTTTCAAGTTTCAGCTTCGTTCTTTACTTTGAGCATATGAGTATACTCAAAGTATACTATACATGAGTATATATATATATATATATATATATATATATATATATATATATATATATATATATATATATATATATATATATATATATATATATATATATATATATATATATATATATCCACCCTTGTTTTTAATAGAAAAAAACAGTGGTATACTATTCCTTCTAAAATGTTCCACATTAATATTTATACAAATATACTACATTCAACATCTAATCATTACGTAAAAGATGAGATTAGTTAAAAGCAAAATTGCAAGAAAATACTATACTTGCAGTTGGTTCAGATTGGTCCCCCCCTAGGATCTTTTACTTCTTAGAATTTATCAGTTCAAGGAAAATAAATTCTTGTTTCAAAACTTTCAAAAATGGATATGAACACACCTTCTATGTATGCAAGTAGGACAGAAATTGAATCACTGAAAAACAAGAAATCCTTGAAAACAAGAATTTTTTCATTGAAAAATAGAAAAAGGAATAATTGAAAAAGAGAACAAGACAGAATTTGTTATAATAATATTCGTATTTCAGCTAGATAGGTCAAATCAGTTGTAGTTTAGTCGTAGAAGTTACTAGGGAGGGGAGGGGTCAGCACCTGGAACCATTTAATGTTTTAATTATTTCCTTTCAAATATTTAAAGCTAAATTCAATACAGTTCCAGATTCTCTTATCAAACAGTTCGTGGTAACGAACTGTAGCAAGGAGCGACCCGGCTGAATAGTAAACGAAACTCTAAAAAACGGAATTTTGATGCTAAAAGATACATCAAAAGAATCAGATTTTTATGCTGATTTTAAATATTTAAGTTTCATCAAATTTAGTCTTTGTCATAAAAAGTTACGAGCCTGAGAAAATTTGCCTTATTTTGGAAAATAGGGGGAAACACCCCCTAAAAGTCATGGAATCTTAACGTCAATCACACCATCGCATTCAGCGTATCAGAAAACCCTACAGAAAAAATGTCAAGCTCCTATCTACAAAAATGTGGAATTTCGTATTTTTTGCCAGAAGACAGATCACGGGTGCGTATTTATTTGTTGTTTTTTTTTGTTGTTTTTTTTTTTCCCGGGAGTCATCGTATCGACCAAGTGGTCCTATAATGTCGCAAGAGGGCTCATTCTGACGGAAATTAAAAGTTCTAGTGCCCTTTTTAAGTGACCGAAAAAAGGAGGGCACCTAGGCCCCCTCCCGCGCTCATTTTTTATCCAAAGTCAACGGATCAAAATTTTGAGATAGCCATTTTGTTCCACATAGTCTAAAACCATAATAACTCTTTGGGAATGACTTACTCCCCCACAGTCCCTGGGAGAGGGGCTGCAAGTTACAAACTTTGACCAGTGTTTACATATAATAATGGTTATTGGGAAGTGTACAGACGTTTTCAGGGGGATTTTTTCGGTTTTGGGGGTAGGGTTGAGGGGAGGGGGCTATGTGGGAGGATCTTTCCTTGGAGAAATATGTCATGGGGGAAGAAAAATTCAATGAAAAGGGCGCAGGATTTTCTAAAATTACTATAAAAAAAACAATGAAAAACTAAACATGAAAAAGTCTTTTTTCAATTGAAAATAAGGAGTATCATTGAAACTTAAAACGAACAGAGATTATTACGCGTATGAGGGGTTCTAAAAATACTTTAGCATAAAGAGCGAAGTATTAAGGAGGAGATAAATACCTCGCTCTTTATGCTTAAGTATTTTTAGTAATTTCAACTATTTACTCTATGGCCTTTCTTATTCAGGGGTCATTCTTAAAGAATTGGAACAAAACTTACGATTTAGTGTAAAGAGCGAGGTATTAACGAGGGTACAAACTCCCTCATATAAATAATAAGAATATAAAAGTTTATTACGTAAGTTAATTCTTAAGTTAGCCTGCGTATATTTTTCACTAATAAAAACATTCGTTAAAAATTAAAAGTTATAGTTGCCTTTTTATGTAACCGAAAAATTGGAGGGCAACTAGGCCTCCTTCCCCGCTCTTTTTTTCTCAAAATCATTCGATCAAAACTATGAAAAAGCCATTTAGCCAAACAAAAATAAATATGCAAATTTCGTTCAATCCCTCGCTCTTTACGCTGAAGTTTGACTCGTTGCCACAATTCTACTTTTTAATGTCATGTTTAATGATTTTTAACTTGTCACTTTTAAATTTTAAGTAACAATTTTAAACTGTCACTTTTTAATGAAAATTCTACTGATATGTCATGGGGAAAGAGAAATTCAATTAAAAGGGCGCGGGATTTTCTAGCATTACTATAAAAAAAAACAATGAAAAAAAACATGAAAAAGTTTTTTCAATTGAATCTAAGGAGTAGCATTAAAACTTAAAACGAACAGAGATTATTACTCATATGAGGGGTTCTAAAAATACTTTAGCATAAAGAGCGAGGTATTTAGGAGGAGATAAATACATCGCTCTTTATGCTAAAGTATTTTTAGTAATTTCAACTATTTATTCTACGGCCTTTCTCATTCAGGGGTTATTCTTAAAGAATCGGGACAAAACTTAAGATTTAGTGTAAAGAGCGAGGTATTAACGAGGGGACAAACTCCCTCAGATACATAATAATAATATAAAAGAATAATAGTTTGTTACGTAAGTTAATTCTTAAGTTACTTATAATTTTACTAATAAAAACGTTCGATAAAAAATAAAAGTTCTAGTTGCCTTTTTAAGTAACCGAAAAATTGGAGGGCAACTAGGCCTCCTTCCCCACCCCTTATTTCTCAAAATGGTCTGATCAAAATTAAAAGAAATCCATTTAGCCAAAAAAAAATATTAATATGCAAATTTAATTTTAATAATTTATGTGCGGAGACTCAAAATCAAACATGCATTAATTCAAAAACATTCAGAAATTAAATAAAAAAAAAACTAGTTTTTATAACTGAACGTAAGGAGCAACATTAAGTTTAAGACGAACAGAAATTACTCCGTATATGAAATGGGTTGTCCCCTCCGTAATCCCTCGCTCTTTACGCTAAAGTTTGACTCTTTGCCACAATTCTACTTTTTAAAACAATTAAAAACTTTAACGCAAAAAGCGAGGTATTGCGGAGGGGACAACCCATTTCATATACGGAGTAATATCTGTTCGTTTTAAGTTTTAATGTCACTCCTTACTTTCAGTTAAAAAAAAACTAGTTTTTTATTTATTTGTAGTTGAAACGCGTATAAGCACTGATAACGTCCATTTCCTAAACTTTCAGATTCACATACTAATCCATAAATATAGATCTAATCCTAATATAGAAATCCATACTAATCCATAAATATAGAACTGTCTCTATATACCATACTATGCTGACAGCTGACTTTTGGCTATTTTAGCTTTTCTAAATATTTCTTTTAACC
This sequence comes from Artemia franciscana, assembly GCF_032884065.1. Lineage (NCBI taxonomy): Eukaryota > Metazoa > Arthropoda > Branchiopoda > Anostraca > Artemiidae > Artemia > Artemia franciscana. The sequence continues at coordinate 2,178,280 of NC_088868.1, forward strand.
AGCTCAAAAAAAAAAAAATCGACATAGATGTACTGAGGATTATTACTCACATTAGTCGCATTTCACGTAACACCAGCGCAACTTGTGTGACCTTTATCTCTGCATCAGCAAGCTGTATCAAGACTGCATCAAGCAAGCTGTACGAGTATCAAGCCTGTATCAAGCAAGCTGTACGAGTATCAAGCCTGTATCAAGTCTGCATCAAGCAAGCTGTACGAGTATCAAGCCTGTATCAAGCCTGCATCAAGCAAGCTGTACGAGTATCAAGCCTGCATCAAGCAAGCTGTACGAGTATCAAGCCTGTATCAAGCCTGCATTAAGCAAGCTGTACGAGTATCAAGCCTGCATCAAGCAAGCTGTACGAGTATCAAGCCTGTATCAAGCCTGCATCAAGCAAGCTGTACGAGTATCAAGCCTGTATCAAGCCTGCATCAAGCAAGCTGTACGAGTATCAAGTCTGTATCAAGCCTGCATCAAGCAAGCTGTACGAGATGTCTGCTGCAACTAGGATAAAGTGAATCCAAACAGTAGATACATATATTTTTCTAACAATTTAGACGTTTTATGATTGCATCTAGCTGGTACCAACCCATAATCTTCATCTATTGTTATCAGTTTCAACATTCAGCAATAGGAGACTGAGCTTCGCTTGGTGAAAGGAATTTCAGACATAAAAAATTTTTTTGTGTAATTTGCTATATTTCGCTTTTTATGGCACTTGATATTAGCCAAGTGACATATAGCGATCGCAAATTCTGTCGGTATGTCTGTCTGTCTGTCTGTCCCAGTTTTGCTACTTTAGGCACTTCCAGGTAAGCTAGGACGATGAAATTTGGCAGGCATATCAAGGACCGGACAAGATTAAATTAGAAATAGTCTTTTCCCGATTTGACCATCTGGGGGGAGTGAAGGGCCGGTTAATTCGGAAGAATAGAAAAAATGAAATATTTCTAACTTACGAACGGGAGATGGGATCTAAATGAAATTAAGATCCCATTTAGTTTTACAAAAAAATTTGTTTAATTTGTTATATTTCGCTTTTTTTAAACAAAGATTACAAACACAAAGATGCAAAAAGGAAGTAATTTTCAAAGTCTAGGTGTCAATTTTTTCTATCCGATTGAGATCTCTTATTTTAAATTTCAACCGGATCCAGCGTCATTGGGGGCAGTTGGGGGGGACCGGAAATCTTAGAAAATACTTAAAGCGGAGAGATCAGGATGAAACTGGATGGGCAGAATAAAAACAAGTCTAAGATATGTGACTGACAGAACCGGACTGGATCCGCTCTCTTTGGTGGAGTTGGAGGGGGGGGTAATTCGGAAAAATGAGGTATTTGTAGCTTACGAACGGGTGACCAGATCTTAATGAAATTTGATATTTAGAAGGATCTTATGCTTTCAAGCTCTTATTTTAAATTCCGACCAGACCGGCGACATTGGGGGGAGTTGGAGGGGGAAACCGGAATTCTTAGAAAACATGAAAAGTGGGGTATTTTTATCTTACGAATAGGTGATCGGATCTTAATGAAACTTGATATATAGAAGGATCTTATGTCTCAGATGACCCATTTTCGACTCGAATTGGATCCAGGGACATAGGGGGTTGTAGGAGGGAAACAGAAATCTTGGAAAACGCTTATAGTGGAGAGATCGGGATGAAACTTGATGGGAAGAATAAGCACGAGTTCTAGATACGTGATTGATATAATCCATTCTCTTTGGAGGAGCTGGAGGGGGTGTGTGTGTGTGTTAATTTGGAAGAATTAGAAATATTGAGGTAGTTTTAACTTAAGAACGGGTGACCTCTCATTTCAGACCTCTTATTTCAAATCCCAACCAGATGTGTTGATGGGGGAGTTGGAGGGGGGTATCGGAAATATTGGAAAACTCTTAGAGTGGAGGAATCGGGATGAAGCTTGGTGGATAGAATAAGTAAATGTCGTAGATACGTGATTGCCGTAACCGTACTGGATTTGCTCTCTTTTGGGGGGGGGAGGGGTTAGTGCTTTGGCGAGGTTGGCACTTCTGGACGTGCTAAGACGATGCAAATTGGTAGGCGTGTCAGGGAGCTGCACAAATTGACTTGATAGAGTCATTTTCCCAGATTCGACCATCTGGGGGGCTAAAGGGTGAGGAAAAATTAGAAAAAATGAGGTATTTATAAGAGTGGGTGATCGGATCTTAATGAATTTTGATGTTTAGAAGGACATCGTGACTCAGAGCTCTTATTTTAAATCCTGACCGGCATTAAGCCTCTGATTTTCCTTTTAAATCAATCTATTGGTTCTTAGAATTTTTTTTTAGCTCATATCATACGAGCTCTTGGCTCTTAGCTCTTGTTGCCTCGTCACAAGTGCCATATGAGCTCTTAGCTCTTGTTTTTATTTAGTAATGCAGAAAGTACGTATATCGGAAAATATAGATTAACTTTAATCTGTAGTATCGTAGCGGATGGGGGGAAGAGGACTGAAGCCTCAAAAGTTTTAGGCTCAGGTTATGTTCATAGCGACTTAGAACCAGTGATTAATCTATTATATCCCACTGAAAGGGAAATTTTAGGGTAGTGCAATATGGGTGCTGTTGGGGATAGTTACTCTATTGCAAAAACGTAGACTTTAATGAAAAATGATAGTTTCCGAAATTGATCCATTAAAAGCTGTACTTTATCCTGAAAAGGGGGACAAAACGCCCTAATATCAAGGATAATTCCATTCTGCTGTGGAAAGAAAACTCTCTTAACAAAAAAAAAAAATAACAGTACAATTGCTAATTACTTCGAAGAGGGTAAAAAGTTAGACAGAAAATGGGTTAATTATTGGGCAGTGACTTGACCGGATAATTGCATGCTGTAAAATCCCCCAAGAAAGGCTTCATACATTTATCTAGATTCTTAATAAATGTCCAACTTTTGCCAAAAATCCCAAGAAACCATGGGGAAATTAAACATTTCACAAAATTTCGGGGGGGGGGGGGGTTCCGGGCCCGAAGACCCCCTCTGCGTACGTGCCAGTGCTCGGTATACATTTAGAACTAGTCACAGGGGTCATTTGCCTCACTGAAATTGATTGTTCGCTCATTTAAATCAGTAAAAGTGTGAAAATGATAATTCAGCTCATATTCAGTTTAGTTACTCTATTTAAAGGGGAGTCAATGACTTAAGAATTAATTTTGCGAGTCAAAGAGTCGGCTAACCGTCTCAAAGACAAAGGACCAATTAGTGAATTTTCCCAGCGCAAGGATTTCCAACGCAGTTTTGGTAGCAATTGATATGTGATCTTAAATGAGTCAAAAGTTCGAAAAACTAATGAGAGACTATTTTAAAATAAAACCAAATAAAGAAAACGTATAATCTCCTGCTTATTGTTAAGCAGAGCGCTGTCATTTCAATGCACATATATCATGATTAATATGCATCCTGTGTCGGATAGGTTTTTAATCGGTGTGGCTGTTAAACGCCACCGCGGTTTCCCGCCACCGTATGTTTTCCGCCACCCAAGAAATCTTTCATCATCAAGAGGATTAGTTGTGTCAGAATAGACAGGTTAGGTTAGTCTATGTCTATGTTTTTGTCTATATCTGTGTCTATGACTAAGTCTGTTATTATGTCAATGTCTATTCTGATTTACCTGAATTAAAATGTGGCGGAAAACATATGGTGGCGTAAAACCACAGTGGCGTTAAAACACTGCTACATTTCAATCAAGGCGGTTATCACAAAAAGGAACTCCTAAAGCTCTCAAATTACTCAAATTATACTTCCTTTAAGCTTATTTTAAATGTTTTCCAAGCAAGTATGCTAGGATACTCTTAGGGACTTGCCTTTCCTGAACTTAAAAAGAAAATTCTGCTCCGTTCAACAGAAAAAGAAATTTACATTTTCTAATAATATAAGCTTTACTAAATTTGAATATCTCTATGTGTGGCACAAAATGGGATAAGTCAAATGGGTTTTCTAAGATTTCCAGGAAAGTAGGTATCTGTTTTTAGTTTTCTATGGCTTACTTGGATCTCTTATCCAAGCTCTTAAAGTTAAGGCAAGACCATCCAATAAATTCTAAATAGTTTAGCCACACTAGCTAAAAAGCTAGGGTGATCCTTTAAGATTGAATTCCCATAATATTCAGTTTGATCACATAACTCAGTGACGGGTCTTTTTTGGAATGATTTTTTTTTTTTACCCAGTCAATTTTAGTTTCGGTCATTGACCACAAGAGAGGTTTGAAAAAAGAGAAATTACTATGCGGTTTCACCACATGACCATATGCAGCTTGACGACTTTTTATCGGTATTTTATTTTTTTTAATTTCCTTTCTCTCTGCTATAAAATTAAATCAGTACGAAAATTATTACTGACAGTCAGGGTCACATTTTCAAAAATTAAAGAAATCAGAGTCAGCGTTCATAATTTAATGACTCTATAGCCGTGGTTGGATGCACAATCATGGTTGGAGCAATAACATTTTGAAAAAACTGCACGTTGAAAAAAAAAATTACCATCTGACATCATGAATTTATGTTTATCCTA